>NC_049986.1:6084802-6107538 GCF_000003815.2 Branchiostoma floridae
AACTATTGTTGCATGTGTAGATCTCTTTAGTTCCACTATTTCTAATCGACCGGTATAAGGCTTATGACCGGTATTATGCCAATGCATGTTAATGTTAATGAAAAAAATACATCACGTTTTTTTCAGCTAACTACAATCCACTGGGCATGTCCTCCGGCGCCATCTTGGATGACGACATCGAGGCATCCTCGCCAAAGAAGTCAACGTCGACGTTTGAGCGCAGCGGACCGCATCGAGCGAGACTGAACGGGTCCTCCTGTTGGACAGCAGAGGAAGACGGCTTACAGTACATAGAGGTAACTATGGTTTACAATAATTTACTATCAAGCACACAGCAACATCATTCGATGGTAACATGCGTGTCAAAGAAAGTTCAAGTTCTGTGGGTACAGATTGCTCTGTGCTTTTGGCTGCTTTCAATCACATGATTATGACGTAAATATCCTTTACCATATTCGATGGCTAAACCTGAAAAAAATTGTTTACTTAGTTACTCTGTGACGGAGGGTAGCCTCTGAAGGCAGAGTATTTGACCTATGTGATGGGTGCATCTGTATCTCTATGTTCCCTTTGCCGCATTTTTATGTAGTTTTGCATGTCGTCGGCACGCAGTTGCGCAATGATACAAGATATTTTTTCACGGTAGCTGCTTTTATGATCGTGGTAATGATTTTAGAAATAACCCCTATATTTCTGGTAATGTGGAACAGGCCATGCAAATTTTGGAATATCAGCAAAATTCTGTACGTTTCAAAGTTGAAGTGTTATCTTGTCTAATGAAGGTTGACCTAAGCGAGCCAATGGCCGTGACCGGACTGGTGGTACAGGGTCATCCCCATGCCGACGAGTGGGTCAAGAGCTTTGAGATCCGTTATTTGGACAAGTCTACGGCAAGGAGCGGCGCAACGACCGCACTCGGGGACGGAGCCTGGCGCCGGTATGGAGAGGGCGTTGATGGGGACGTCAAGGTACGATTACATTTTTTTTTACCCTGCCATATGTACAAAAAAAGACATTTTGGTTTAGTCGGGGATTTGACATCTGATGCAACGGGGCGCAAGGTGGGGATGAGTATGCCCTAAGTAGCATTATAATTTTACTGAATATTTATATAAAACTCAAATCTATCGAAACTGCTTTTGCCATGTTGCTAGACGACTTCTGTTATGTAGTAATACGATCCTTCCCTGTTACAGTGAAGCGTCCTCTGCCATGTAGTGAAACGAATTTTGCCATGTAGTGAAATGACTTCTGTCATGTAATGAATCGACTTCTGCCATGTACTAAAACGAATTTTGCCATGTAGTGAAACGGCTCCTGCCATGTAGCGAAACAACTTCTGACATGTAGAGAAACGACATTTGTCATGTAGCGAAACGTCATCTGTCATGTAGAGAAACGACTTCTACCATGTAGTGAAAATACTTCTGACATGTAGAGAACCGACTTCTGCTGTGCACAGCAGTGAAGCGACTAGCGACTTGACGGACTAATGATGTAGCAAAACAACCAGTTACCTCAGAGGGTTACTTGACAACGTGACAATGACTGTAGGCCACCATATAATACATTATCACTCTTTTACAATATTAGACATTCAACATCACACCAACAAGTGGAAACGATGCAGTGAGAGTTCTGCTGGAAGAGCCGATAGAGACACGCTATCTCCGGATCTACCCACTTCAGTCGAACGGTTCCTGTAGCATGCGGTTCGAGATATTGGGACATCATATCGGTATGAAATATTTCAAGCTATTAAAGCAAGACAAGTATAGAGTTTTCTTTGAGGGAGGGGTGGGGGTGGGGGTGGGGGTAGGCCCGTTGAACCCAGGGGTTCTTGGATATGGAAGCCACCCCAACCAAGTGAAAAAATAGGTCAATTCGATTGCGAAGTTAAATGAAATAAAAGGGGAGGGATGAGCTCCGCCTTTCAATACCATGCACTAGACATAGTGAATAACAGCCCACTACCCCAACGGCCTAAACAAAGGCTATGGGACCGATTACAAAGCTTTATCTATCACATACCGTTATTCTGACAACAGATACCTGAACCTCACCTCGAGTTTATACAATGGTAACAATAAGACAAGCAAAACGCACTGCAATCAATAAAACATTCCTAAATGGTAAAATGATCATTATTCCACTTATGATAAAGCTATGGATAAAATGTATTGACGCCCTTCCTTTGCTGTAATTTTTAGCTGACAATCTGGAGAACACGTATCTCCTTGTGACGGATGCTGACGTGAAGTTCACCCCGGAGGCTGCTAAGGCCCTGCTGGACATCACGGCCCGGGACCCGGCTGTAGGTGCAGTCTGCGCCCGTACCCACCCCATGGGATCTGGAGCAGTGGCGTGGTACCAGATCTTCGACTACGCTATCGGACACTGGCTAAACAAGGTAACATCTGTCTATGTTATAGCAGGTTTTGCCGACTGAAACAAATGATCTTTTTTACGTTGTTTGCCAAGGTGTACCGCAATATCGGCATGTGAAGTCATGGATTGGTCATCGTTTTTGCATTTGAAAAATCGTAAATTTTACTGTAGTGATAAACAATCTTACTTTTTGCGTTTTGTCGGACAATTACTAAAATTTACTGGAATAGTAAACAAGTTTATTTTTGCGTTTCGTCGGAAACTTGCTAACAGTATATCTTTTTTCAAGCTTTGTTTTCTTTGAGTTGGGTGCATTTAATCGTAGCTATTTTACTCCACCGCTCTATTTATGTTTGTTTTCTACTTGACATCCGAAAATGCTTGAGATACGATTGGCTAAAATTCAAATAGGGACACCAACATGGACACGTTCCATTTTCACCTACATACAAAGCTTGTTTAGATGATAGAATGTTTTGTATCATTGACAGGCTGCAAACAACGTCCTTGGCACGGTACTGTGTTGTCCTGGTTGTTTCTCTGTCTACCGAGCTAAAGCTGTCCGTGACGGGCTGGCAGAGTACTCCACTCACGTCACCAAGGCCAATGAGTTCCTGGTCAAGGACATGGGAGAGGATAGGTGGTTCTGTACACTGCTCGTAAGTTTCATTTTAGAAAAATGTTTAGTTTTTTTATAGTTACTATTTTTTTACAAATACTAGTTGTCATAAGTCGATGGGTGGAAAATCGTTACCATTTTTAGGCAATGTAGATCGCGTTATTGTTTGTGCAATATGACGTACACTGGTCATATTGTAATGATATCCCTATTGTCCCTATCCATGTATTTAAATGAAAGAAAAACATCAAGCCAGGCAAAAAGAAAAATCGAAAATAAAAATTTTTTGACAAATATTCTAATTGACGTATTGCTAATATATGTTACGATAAACAAAATGCAGCATATACATCAACCTAGATTTAAATGGCTAGTCTAGCCATTGCCTGTATTGCGCTAAATAACAAAAACTCTTATACTGTTTAGGATGCTCTCCTATAGTCAGCTTCCCTTACACAAGTTCATGCACATTTTCGTAGGTGGAAAGTGGCTGGAAACTTGAGTACTCTGCCGTGTCTGAAGACTCTACCTTCTGTCCCGAGACGTTTGACGAGTTCTTCAAACAGCGCCGCCGGTGGCTGCCCTCGACTGTGGCCAACCTGGTGCTGGTTATACAGGTAAATATAAAACATCAACCAACGTCAACGATGGCCGATAAAGACAATTGTAGTCATCCACGTAAACCATGGCGCATTGGCTGGGACATTTGTCTTTCTGGGCCACCGTATCAAACGATTTTGTTAAAAATAGTTAAGGTTCGATTGAAATTTCATTGCATAGACACATGCAAATACGTTGCGTTAATCTTGTCAGAACAATACTGGTATATTAAGGTTGATGAATTTCTCTTTTTTTCACATTAGAAATGGAAAACGCTTGTCACCAAGAACTCCAATATCTCTCGGCTGTTCATCCTGTATCAGCTACTGTTGCTCCTCTCGACTTTGATTGGACCCGGAACATGTATGCTGTTGATTTCAGGTAATTTCAGGGATTTCCAATCTTCAAAACTGAAAACCCCTCGGTGTAGGTGACTCCTGTTATACATCGTATTCTTGCCCATCCCATCGATTGACATATACATAGAGGTTATATAGGAGAATGCCCAACTGCAGCCTTGTCTTGGTACACTGCCCCCGGATGAACCCGGGAAATAAAACATGGCCGTCGTTGCTGGAATAAGGCTTATTGGTAAACCTTATAGTGTAGCATACCCGATTAGTTAATATGCAGAGTGCAAGCGTATATATCTGGACAGATCTTACTGATTCACTCACAATCCACAATTCCTGTATATTATGAGCTTATTGTTTCCAACAGGCGGCATGGCCGTGGCCTATGGTGTGGATCCTGTCATCTCTATGGTGCTCCTGGTTCTCACGTCGGTTGCGTTCGCCTTGCTGTGTCTCAAAACAAACCAGAATGTGCAGCTACAGGTACCTAACACAATCAAATAAACGTCTTCGTGATGTTATCATGGCATATATGTATACGTAGGTGACTGTTGCATTGCGTTGTACCGTAGCTCAATAGCTTGTTTGTTACGCGTTTTTTCAACATCTAAAGTTCTCCCACCTTCCACAGATTTGGAATATGAGTGATATTGCATTAAGATAAATCAGAAATGGAAACAGCGGAAGTGTCAATCTTGCTACAGATACAACTTGATGTTTTTGTGGTCATCATAATTTGATAACCTCTGTATAGATCATTGTGGTATTTAGTGTGTGCGTAGGTCTTGAAAAGACAAATATCAAAGTCAATTGAACGATATATTGGTCTTTCTGGTGGTTGACCTTAGTAAAGCAGCTGAGCTTCCTGTATCTTTTGCCCTGACCGTGCTAGTTCGCGCACTGCATATATAGTTGCTGTGGTATAATGTCTCGGCTGCATTGCAGATTGCCAAAATCCTGACGTTTGCCTTTGCTGTGGTGATGGCTGCCGTGACGGTTGGGACTGCGACTGACATCGCCAAGGGTCTCAGTAATCCAGCCTCTTCTAATTCTACAGGTATTCATCGACCTTGCCTTTCCTTGTGTTTATGTAAAATTTGTGTATACCCCAATTGCATATCAATAAGGATGGGTACAGGTGCAGAAAATTGAGGTCAAGGTGCGGCCCAGTTCCAGAACGTTTTAAAGTCCTATCTTCGTGTAACCAACACTAACCTCGTCCAAGCTTGACTGTAGAAGCTTAGTAATAATGATTAGCAACTATCATTTACTTCGCTGTCGTTATGTTTTGACCAGTATTCCCCAAAATCCGTAAACGCGTGCTGATATAATCTGGTTATTTTCTGATCAGTACAAGATCCGGTTTAGTGATATTTTCAGGTACGGTTTTTCTCGACCGGTCCGACAAGAAAAAAAAATATCAATTCATACTTATCATATAAAACCTCCTCTTCAATGGATCTGCTCAGTGTCACTGACGAAAGACAGTGGATGCTTGGCGTAGCTATCATCTTTCATCAACATAACAAGTATCTGTTCCCCAGATAGAATAGTGTGAAAACAATACGAAACCCTATTCTAGTAAAGATCCAAATGAAACTTATAGAAATAGCTAAACTTTCTTTCCAACACTGAATTAATATAGGGACTTACCCTAAATTTTTGGTCGAGCTCCGTCAACCTCCGTCATCCCTCCTTCATTAGAGCCCACCGGCCCACGCTCAACAGAGACGGGGGGCGGCATAGACTTTCTGATACTTGTGACCCCCTCCTACAAAAGTGGCGTGTTCCTGACGTCACTGCTGGAGATAGAAAGGGTCATTCTGTGAACAAGGTTGACGGAGTTCGACCGAAAATTTAGGGTAAGTCCCTATATTAATTCAGTGTTGGAATGAAAGTTTAGCTATTTCTATAATGTATTCTACCAACAGAGATGAACTTTCATGCAAATGAAACTTGTTATCCTTTCTAGGTGGGGATGTAGTTTTACTTCCCATCCCGATCAGCACTTTGTATTTCTTCCTCATCATCGGGATCTTCATCGTGACGGCCCTCCTGCATCCGACGGAGTTCTTCTGCCTGTTCCACGGCATCTGGTACCTGTTCTGTCTCCCGTCAGGCTACCTGCTGCTCACCATCTACAGCATCTGTAACCTGAACGACAGGAGCTGGGGTAAGGATTTTAGATTTATTGAAATTGCAGACAGTGCAATACATGGCAAACCCAGACAGCTTAGCTGATATTGGGTGACAACACATACATACATTTACACGACTCACAATTAACTCGAACACATTTACACGACTCATATAATTAACTCGAAGACATTGTATTCATTTTGTTGGGTTGTTGTTTCTTCTGTATTGCAATACTGTACAAGTAAAAGACGTACGAGACGTACTGCTTTATAATTTTTTTCATTTATTTGCAAATTCATGCCCGTAGGCTAATTGCAATGATACAGACAGTAAAAGTAACAAATGTCTATTCTATATACACACACGTCAGCTATCTATATGTACATGCTTCTGCATTCTTTACTGGGAGGTTTGACTTCTTCTTTGGAGGCAGTGGTTAGTGAAAAGTCCCACTTCTTTAATGATTAGTGGGTTCTGTGATAAGAAGTTAGTCTGAGTTGGTGATTCATTAATATTTACGAACAAAAATTGCCTTATATGTCAATTGATATTACTGTAAGATTTGGGGTTATAAACAGCATTTGTCGCGCGCTGATGTGCGTTGCAATGATGATTATTTAGTCTGACACAGTTTTCCTAAATTTCATCTCATGTTTTATTCCATTTTGATATTCCAATAATACAAGGAACCCGAGAAGGAAAATCTAGTGGGGGTTCGAAGAGCTGGAGAGAGATGTGGTGGAGTTTTGTTGATGGACTACGTGGGTGAGTAAAACAATGTCCATACATGTGATTGATTTAATGATGGCTTTTAGCTACACTACAACTGCATTTATTATAATTTTTTTTCCTTGTTGATATCAGCGGTATATTCTCAACACATTTTTATTTTACTGATTCATTACGTTTTTTTGTAAGTTGAATCTGAATCACAGTGAGCCTAAATGAAAGTGCTACAACTGTGGCCGAAAAGAAAAAAAAGGAGCGAATAAGTAGATAAATGATTTGATGAATGGATAAGATAAACAGATGAGCATTCACTATACTGCAAAGTCATTCTGTACAAAATTTGTGTCTACACTTTTGTTCTTTTCCATTTAGATGTAGTTGTTAGATTAGATGTAGATGATGAACGATGTACTTGTATCGAATTGTTCTGCCAGTTCATTTTAGTGTCGCCGAAAGAAAGTGTTACTCGAAACGTCCGACAGGAATGCTCCGATTTGATTCTGTTGTAGAGGTAAAGTTCTATTCGCATGCCGATTTCATTTTAGATGTTGTGGTGGCAGGACAGACTCAGCAGAAGCCACAGATATAGAAGAGTTACCTGTACAAGACGAGCCGGGTTCAGAACCGACATCTCCGACCGATAATGAACCTCGGCTTCCAGAACAGGAAGAAACTATCGGTAATGGTTCATACTTAAAATGTTAAAATATTACCACTATCATTTATTTGTCTTTTATATTCTTTAATCTATTATACAAGGCAAAATCACCTTTCTGAGCGGAAGTGAAATATTTGCTGAGAAAAGAAGACTCAAGTGCTCCGAATTAATTGATAAGTCCATATTTATCAAGATAGCATATTTTGATGTGCCATTATAGAGACACCATTGTGGAAGTTAAGGAACATCATTATAGGATAGCATTATAGATTACATTTATACAAGCCTTTTTTAATCAACTTTGAGTGCAGGTCTAAACCCAGCTTATGTGACATAAACGCAGCTGTCTGTGTCTTTATCATTGTCCTTAATATCTTTGTCATTATTTAGATAAATAAAAGTCCGAAATAATGATGACGTTACTTTGCATTTTCTGCAGCCGAAGAACCAGAAACTGAGGAGCGTCCTCAAAGTCCACCAGCTCTTCCACCCAAGACTCTTCCACCACTTCCGCCTAAGAGGAGAAGAAAGGGTGCGTACAAGATAATTGAAACCTATGGATGTCTTAATTTAAGTTACGTACAATCAAAATGAACTTGAAGAGTGTGTGCGTGCGCGCGCGTATCTGTAGGTACGAGGGCGGTTCAAAAAGTAATGCCACTGGTTTTATAACAAACTCATGTTTTCATCGAATGAGTTGAAATTTGGCACAAATGTACAAGGCTATATCCTCTTGAGATTGAGATATCTCAATTTGTGGTTCAGATTTTTATGAGCAACAGAGATGATTTTAAGATGACCAAACCCTTAAAAGCTTGTCAGGAGATCAGTTCCTCTAGTTCTTACCATTTTAAGACTATGGTAGGAAACTGAAATTTCACCTGTATAATAACAAATGTCTCTATAGATTACATGTCAAATTTCATGTTTGAACTCTCAATGGTTCATCTTTTACAGCCACCAGAATGGATCGAGTTGCTATATTACAGACAGTTTGATTAATAGCCAAATACGTGATTTGTTGAATAAAGATTTTTGTAGACGGCTTTTCCATTAGCCAAAAGATGCGAAACTTTGCACAATTATTAACTGTTTCAAGATCAAGAAGTGTCTTAAGTTTGATTTTTCTCAGTTAATAAAAAAAGTCGGTTATGGACAGTTTAAGCAGCTCACCCCTAATCCACCGCTAATTACGACCCTGACGACCTCACTTCACACCAGGAACGAAAAAATAATAAATGATTGTATTTACAAAATTAAAATAGGCACGTGGCTTACAGAGAAGTGCAACTTGATACATGTGCAATTTCAGTTTCTTACAATAGCTACAAGTGATTTAGAAACATTATCAACTGTACGTTAATTAACCCTCTAATTTCTTCCGACGGGATAACAGGGGTGTGGTCAACTTGAACTCAACTCAGTCACTCATAAAAATTTTAACAACAAATTGAAATATGTCAATCTCAAGAGGATATATTCTTGTACCTTTGTGCCAAATTTCAGCTCATTCGATGAAAACATGAGCCTGTTATAAAACCAGTGGCATTACTTTTTGAACCGCCCTCGTATGTATGTTTGTATGTATATGCATACACTAGGAGGGTCACAATATATTAATGTTCACTTTATGTGAATTTGACCAAAAAAGACGAGAAAATGCGATATAATGTGAATTGAATGTGATGGGGGAAATATCACGGTTTATCACATACAAACGCATACAATAACATTTAGGTCACATTACTGAAATGTGACAGAAAAAAATCACCTTTATGTAAAATAATGTTGAATATTTTGTGCTGCATTTCTTTCACATTTGCACTGCGTTCGTGATATGTGAAATAGATGTGTCCAGAAAAAAACATCCGAAATCACATTTTGAAATGTAAAATGATTAGAATGAGATAAAGGCCAGTCCTGGACAATGCGAAGTTATGTGAAAGCTCAATTGTGCGTGAGTGCATGTGTGTGTGTGCGTGTGCACATGAAGATCATTAATTGTAAACAGGATGAATATTTATTTACAAATCGTGGAAAAGGATATCAGTCATACATAAATTCTAAATTTGTCTGTTCTTCCTTCAACAGTAACATTTGATCCCAATGACAGCCTACCAGGTAAGCCATTCAAAATGGATGTAGGAGTCATTTCTCAGTTTTTGCATTTTTCATGTTATCTGCAAATATGTACAAACATAATGTAAAACGATGTTTTCCTGCAAAATGTTTGGTATCAGCTGCGTTTTAAGTGTTTAGACATGATGCACCCCTTTCTCTATTGAAATAATGTCTATACTTCTAACAGATGAACCTACAATGGGAGCAGTTGCAAGACGCACTATGACTCAAAGTAAGTAATAATGTAACTTTTGTTGTATCTTTTTGAGCCAGCAAAAGGACTTCGTCGGGCCAAATGATTATTGTCTCAATCTTGTATTACTCACAGTGGGTACACCAAAATAATACCAAGCCAAGAACTGCATGGCTGCAATAATAAAATCTCTTTCAGTCAGCCCAGCTGATTTTAAGAGTTACGTTAAAGAAATTTTGTTTGTAACTAACGGAATTAGCAGGTAATGTGTGACAAGCGCACGCAATGCACACAGTTCTAGGAAAAAGTGCCTCTTGTGGGGAGTGACAAAGTATAGTTTGTAAGGCCCCCCGTTCCATTAGGGCGACGCTCTCATGGTGCTCTATCCGCAATGAACTAAACAACACAAATTTAAGTTTGAAGTTAATTTGTCTTGATTCATTTTACAGAAAGATGGTTTCGTCGGAGAAACAAAGAAAGCCTTGCACGGAGAGGTACATAGCACCTTTACATTTTCTTTATTATACATGTTGTTTGTACCTGCAATTAGCCCTCAGGCAAGAACTTGCAATAAGCATATTATATAAATATCCACCAATACCTACTTTTTAAACAACGAATACAGACTAATATAACCGGCCAGCAAATAAAAGTTTATACACATAGTCTGTTATCATTTGATCACAATTCAGCATCAGATTTCTTTGCAGTATTTTACAGCTTTAGGTTTTTACACATCTGTATCAAATAACTATCAATAGAGCCGGCATAAGGGTCAATTGTCTTTGTCTCTGATGTTTTTACAGATGATTTACTATCCACACTTTGTAAATTTCAGTTTCATTAATTTTCGTTTTACACATGATTTCATATATGATTTGACCTCTGACCTCCACCCCATCTCTTGACATATTGATTTTGACCTTGGAACGTTTTCGACTTGAGTATGGACACTGATTATGTTTTGACGCACCGGTTTTATGTTTTCTGTACTGTATGTTGTCCCTGGGTGTTCAAAGTTTGACTGATTGTTACCAAGTTTTGTCTTGTATTTATTATTTACATGTATGTTTGGAAATCAACTATGCACTGTTGTAGGGGCTACCTATCTGTTTGAAGATGAACTAAATAAATAGATAAATTGGCGTTATTTTTTTTTTACGCATCAGCTTCGAATCCGTAGAGCCTTTGTACATGAGTGCAATCATCACTCCTTTAGTACTCAAGTTCAACTCTACCATAGTTCTAGGGATAAAATTTTGTACACCTTGATTAATGCTTGATATCTTTGGTTTTTAAAAAGACTTGACTGTTTATTCAACGTAACAGCCTCTCGCAAGCACTCCAACTGGAGGATGAGTTACCAGGACACTGACAGGGTAGGAGTAGAGATGTGGCTACCGGACAAGATGAGGGTAAGTAAGTGATAGTATATAAGGTTAAAATAAGTCATGTCACAATTTATTATGTTTACCTTCCCAGGAGAAAAACATAATGTTGTTCTTTTTTCTGTTGTTTTTCTTCATTTCCAAACAAACGAGGTTGATGAACTAACTAGACCCGACAGTTGTCGCCACGGTTTCGACGTAGTAATAGACACCGCGTAGTGTTCGATTACATCATGTAGCAAGACGCAGGACAAAGCAGGGAGCTGGTCACAAAAATATGAATTTGTTTTAGTAAGTAGAATAAATATGATAGAGAGAGATATAGTTTTTTTTTACCCCAGACTATGTGAAGATAAACATTATCAAAACGCAAAAAAAAAACGCAATTCCCAAAAGTTGAATAGTACTACTGAAAAACATACAACATCAATCCACGGAACAAACAACAAAAGATTTTGATTACAAATATTACACATGCAGGTTTCTGTACAAGAAACTAATCCTTAATAAAATTGATAGCCCAAATAGTTTAAAATCATGGGCAGCCAACTTCCATAAAAATCCTCAAATCTTTCAAATTCCTTGGATTGATAGAACAATTTACTTCACAACTGAAATAAAACTGTCAAATTTCATGTACAAATTACTACATAGAATATTACCATGTAATAACAATCTTTATAAATGGAAAATGATAGATTCCCCTCTTTGCAACACTTGTAAGATAATAGAAAACGAGGAACACATGTTCTTTAGTTACACCAGGTTGGATAACTTTTGGGAAAGAGTTCAGAGATTCCTACATGTGATAAAGATTAGTAATTTTGAAACACGTATCATTGGTTTTCCAAGAAACGTACAGATGTCAAAAGCTGGTAATCATATATCAACAATAGACTTATACACTATATTCAAATCATGGGTATTATACAAAGATAAAGCATGTTTTAATAGCACAAATTGTTTTATATTGTTCTACAGGAACTTGAAAAATGCCATACTTACAGAAAGTAAATTATCACAAACTAGAGGTAGACAAAAAATGGGGAGATCTAATCCCTTTAGTGATGTGATCATGTTATTGTACATTATGTAAATACTGAGTATACTTGTAAATAAATTTCATGGATAGGACCATGAAAAGTTAAAAAAAAAACATTATCATAATGTAATTTGCTTGCAAACGTATTTTTTTTAGTTTTCTACATAGGTGTTATATCAAAATATTTCATTTACAAATATCAAGTGTTGTTATTAGCACTGCTAAGCAGCAGGTATATATAGGATTTCTATTTTTGCAGAACAGCCAGAATTGTTCACAATGTAAAAAAAAATCTGTGTCAAGACTCTATTTGTTAATTTAGATCAACAAAAACACAAGTGTGATGCGATATAGTACAGTAGCGGCCAAATCAAACAAGCACTTGTCTCTCATTATACATAGGAGAAGTACGCCCAGAAGTTCCTTGATCATGGTTATGACGACACCAGCTTCATAGCCGGGATGAAGGAGTCAGACCTGGAGTTTATCGGAGTAGACAAGATGCACCGTCCAGAGATTCTCCGACAGATCGACAAACTGTCTGAATACGCTATCGACGTCAAAGTCCCCGTAAGTACAATCTTAATTGTACTAAACTGAAGGACGTTTTATTTCCCGATATATTATGTATCCATAAACACCTAACGGGACACATTTTTGCAGAATCTCGTGGCGAATTACGCTATCGAGGTGTGTTTTTAAAACTCACTCTAATACTAAACCCATGCAGACTCTATCCATGCATTTCCTATACGCATCTACATTTCCTTGTTAACTGAATGTTTTTTTTTAATGTACCTGTATACTTCCTAAAATAAACATCTATCAGAAAGTGACACTCTAAATCTCTTAGTCTGAATTTTGGAAAGAAGCGCAGTAGGAAAATTCTAAGTAACTCTACATATAATCGGTTTTGTTTTCTTTTGGAGTTAAATTTGCATGTAAGCCCATAATTTAATGATAAATCTTCCTCTTCAGCGGATCTGCTCAGTTTCAATGACAAACGTACTGATTGCTACCTGGAACGTAAAGTTTTACCGTTTCAATCATATATATATATATATATAGTTGCGCATTGCGTGCACAACCGCTATTTGGCGTATGCAACTCCTCAGTCATGATCAGGATACCTCTTCAATTTCGATATCATCACTGTTACCGTTTGTTTATTCGCACAGGATACTGTAGAAGAATGGTTGGATCAGATCGGTTTGGAGCAGTACAACGACAAGTTTGTGTACGACGCTTATGACGTGGCCAGCCTGGTCAACTTGGAAGAGCAGCAGATCAGGGAGAACCTTGGAATCGTGAAGACTGGTGAGTATAGAACGTTGACATCATGTGGCACAATTGACAGGGTGTTAAACCTAAAGCTCTGAGGTCCTTGGTTCAAAACCCTGATATGACTTGATGTAGTGCACTTTGGAAAGACACTTTATACGATTTTCCTCACTTCACTTACTATAATAAGTAAAGATGAGTACATGTACCTAGATTTGGCCATGGAACTTCCTTTAATACTTATTCAGCTATAGCTACTTACTGGCATTATCCCGAGTTGTTTGTACATATTATCATTCCAACGTTTGATGATTTCTACCTTTGTTATATCATTTTAATTGTATCATTCATTTTAATTCACTCTTTTGTATCCTGATTTTTTTTACAATCAGTTACCGATTGCAAGCTAAGTGAGGTGACTAATTTCCAACCAACCAAAATGATCAATACGTCAAAAGTAAACTAACTTGACAATCTTTGCTTATTCTGAATAGTTAATTTATAATTTTTCTGTCTTTTTTTTTAATTTTCAGCTCACGTCAAGCGTATGTTGGTAGCAATAAGTCATCTTCGACACCCTAGCGAAAGTAAGTGGAATTGCCTGTTTTCACTTCAATTTACAACACAATTTAGAAAACCGTATGTGTAGATAGTCCATTAAAACATTTATTAAAATCATATATTATGAATTGTTATAGCCTCGCACATGTGTTAAATCTAATAATTTTTTGTTTAGCCGATGAAATGATTGACCGGGTGAAGAAGGTGATCTCTGACAACGTCGAGTCCCGGAGAATGCAGGATCTTGATGAAGAGCACGTGAAATACCGAGAGTACAAGTAAGGATGGTGTACAAAATTAGGACCTCCAATATAGCTCAAAGGACATAGACTTGCTACGTACCTACTGTGATTTTAACCCAGACGTTTTCAGCTAGGTCAATCACTCTAACCACTATATTGCTTGTAGGCACTACATTTTAGGACATCGGTTCTACACAGTGTGCCATAGTTTAGGATCCGTCCAGATTCGAAACTGAATTTATTATTGGCATATAGTTACTTGTCTTATGGCCGTTGACTCTCCTGTTACAAAAATGCGACGTCGAGACCTACGGCATCAAAATCATGCCGTTTGACCGAGTTGTTAAGTTTTTTTTCTTCTCGATGTTTGAACCAGATTCTGGAACCGTGTCCGCGATGCTGCACTGAAGCAGGACTACGGAGTCTTCAACAACAACGTGGGTCTGAAAGAACAACTGGTGGAGCTGCGGAACTCCTGGCTCATCGTGCTGTTCGTGTCCAACGCGCTGTGGCTCACCCTCATCCTCACACTGGCCTCTCAGGCCAACTTACAGGTATGGTGGTATCTTCTGTTATGCGACAGTCCCATTTGTGAAGAGAGGGGGCCCCTTGAGTCTGCTTGTCTTAATTTTCTGGTGTAAACCTTTAGGTGGTATCTAACTGCACGTGAGGCAATGCGGTGTTAGAAAGATTATTCAACGAATTTAAAATAGGATAAAGAATATCGATACAAATTTGTGGGTTAAGAGCCCGGGGTACATCCCAACGACACGTGTCGAAATTGGGCTGTAACATTATATTTGTCCATAAGGCTGTTATACAAAGCTAATGGTGTATATAGTATCATAATTCATGACCGGTTCCAATAACCGAACGATTGAGTCCATGAATCTTGACAATTTTAATCCTACACGTAGCTTTGACTTCTTTATTCAAACGTTATTCATCAAACCCACATTTTCCACCTTTCTCTTGTTCTTCAAATAAGGTCCTGGACACCAACCCACTCGGTCTTGTCTTCCTCGTCGTCTTCGGCTTCATCCTGATCATCCAGTTCTTGGCCATGTTAGTCCACCGCGCCTGGACAGTCGTCCACATGTTAGCCCGTATCCGCAACCTCTGGGAGAAACTCGACACGGAAGACACCGTGGGACAGAAGGGCGGGCAGGCGGGAACAACCTCCCGGATCCCTGACGCCATGCCGGCGACGTCCCGGAGAGGTTTTGACGACGCCATCTACCAGAACGAAGCCTTCGAGGGAGACGGAGAAAATCCTCCCGTGTACGAAAGCGTTAGTTCGTTTTAGTTTGGGTTATAAACCAGGTGGCTTTTAAAAACGCCCCTAGCTAATATTCATTTACCCTGTTTAAGATAGATGAAGAAACAACAACTAGTTCGATACAATTCCTAATATCAATGTTTCTATAAGGCCACACCAAGTACATTTTTTTGAAAGCATTACTTGTTCTCACTTGCCTTTTTTTGCATATCCAAAATTTTACAAGCAAATCACGTCACTTCACATCAATTGCTAAACAAACTAGACCGTAGATTTTGCTTTGAGACCATCTAATCAAAATAGAACAGATTGAGATTTGAATTCGGTATTTAAGTGCTAGTAAAAACGTGCATTTTTATGGACAAAGTTAACTTTAATAAGATTGTTAAAACATATTGTCCATCGGATATCTGATTATAAAAGCTACCAAAAAATACGCATATGTAAGCAATAGGCTGTTTATCAATCCATTTTCACAAATATACACCATTGTATTAAAGCCTAACGGTAACGGAGGGCCGATTTATAAATTTCAAAGAACGCTGTTAATTATAAGTATCTTTGTTCCTTTCGAATCTTTCACCATAGATGCCTTAATTAGATATCTTATTGCATACATTATGTGTTCAGGGATAGGAGTGGCAATGGTTTACAAAGTAAAACACTAATAGTTCCATTGGGTAAAATGACATGTTTGACAATTTGTAACATAACGTAATTGTGAGGTAATTCTCAACAAATTCTTTGGTACTACAATGACCATAGTATGACTTGATTCATTTGGCTGCGTTATCTAAAATACATGCTAAAACCAACTAGCCGACAGCTATCATTAAAACTGGCTCTGGGTATTGCACAATAGATATTTTGTGTTACTCAATACACATAAAACCAGAGTATATGTCCAGATTGTATATCAAGACAACACAGATGTTGCTATCTGTATAAAATTCCAAATAAAGAAGATACTTATAATGATAAGTCTCACTTGTTTTTCTTGTCCCTTTCTTTTTGTTGCTTTTCTTTTATCTTTCTGTACATCAGGCGACAAGCACACACCGACGCACCCAACACGGCGGCTAGGGTCGATACACAGAAAGCCATGACGTCAAGAAGAAAGTATTGGTAGAAGGGCATCTTGTTAGCGCGCGTGCGCAGGTGTGGCAGTCCGTCATGCTTGATGACGTGTTCTATCCACCACATGGTGAGGTTTAGGGGTGGTACCGGCTGGTCCGACATGATTCTCCCGGCACGCTCCACGTTCGCTTTGTAACTACGATAAGAAAAAAGTAAAATAGCAAAGTTTAGATTGTAGCTTGTTTATTAGGTAACGGTAGTTAACCGTTGTCGGCGCAGTAACAGATATCCATTACTAAAAATGCATGGTATTTAGGAAAATAAAGGGATAGCTGCAAGTTTTTTTAAATATTAGCAATCTAAAATCACCGTAAGTTGACTCGATATAAATAACCTTTTTTACCTAATGTCCGTGATGAAATTGTACATTTTGCAAACGGTCCAAGTCATATCACAAACTGATCTTAGACCATATCCATAGCGATTCATTACTTTTTTTCAGGGGATAACAAGAAGCAGTTTAAGTGTGTAACAAAACAACATTTCAATTACGAATATACGACGAACAATATAGATGATCGAAAGAAAAAAATTACATCAACTTGGGTTGAAAAAGTCAAAAGCTCTATTTCTTTTTCACCTACACCATAAACGCTACCGTGTGAACAGATAGTGCCGGAGTTGGTTGTATACAATGTGCGTAAAATGGTGACAACAATTTATACCGGGCGACAACCGTTTAGAAGACGGAATTTAGCGGCCATGTTCACACAGAGGTTCCAGAATACCGCCACCATACCTGTCTGTTGACAAGACGTGCTGAATTGTATGTAGCAGCTTCTCTGTTGTCATGGTAGTGATGTCCAGTTGAACGCCGTAACCGTGGTACACAGCCCTAGCGGTGTTGTCGCGAAGTTCAGATGAGATCGGGAGTGTCACGAGTACCATGGGCACGCCGTGGTACACGGACTCGTATATGCCATTGGTCCCGCCGTGGTTGATGAAGAGCTTCATCTTCTTGTGTGCTACGAAAGAGTCAAACAAAAAGTACAGTTTTACAGATATGTTAGAAACGCTAGAATGAACGTCGCGTATAGAAGTGATCGTTGTTATTGTTTATATTATGGTATTGGACGGCTGCTGCGTACCAGGACGTCAGCAGATTGGATTCATTTACTGGTTATATGTAAATCAGTATTTGGGAAAACAACTTCTTTTTGTCTACCGCTGCGTCACAGTGACTTCATCGCGATCGCTCGTTTTTAACGCTGTTGTATGGTATGGTTTAATACCATAGTATGGTAACTATAGTAGACAACACGCCGTAGGGCTCGAAATTCATTTTTGGGATAAGGTGCACTGGTGCACCAAGCTTAAAACTTTGGGTGCACCAAAAAAACTTTGGGTGCACCACTTAAATTTAAGTAATAACCTAATAATAAAACTTAGTTACAAGTTATCAAATTCTTAAACAAGTACTTTGACAGACACTTTTATCATTTTTCTAACACTTAGATGTCATGAATATGATGTATACTAGTATACTTTGATATCTTTACATAGTATTACATAGACGTAAGAAAATATTTGGGACCCACAGAAAATAATTGGGTGCACAGCTCCAATATTGGGTGCACCTGGGTGCACATGTACCCATTATTTTGAGCCCTGACACGGTGTGTTCCGTATCCCCAGAGGCTCTATTCCGACCGCGGGTAGGATTGACAGATATCTATCTGCCGCTTAAAGACTTAAAATTATGACCCGCGGGATGTTCGGAAATGTGATATCAAAACCATAAATTCCACTGCAATGCCGTAAAAAGCTGCTTGGAGACTCATTGGAAGAAGTCGAATTTACGTAGTAGATTACGACTATTGTAGATTCATTGTATATATTTCATGTATCTTTGCTGTGACCTGTACTGAACCCAGTGGGTATGTAAGTACAATGAAGGTCTTCATTCATTATCAATCATTATATTTTTTCAGCCCCACTATTCACATACAAGTACTAAGTATCCACTCACAACTTCTATTGTTAAGCTCTCTGAACGAAAATAGAACTACATAGAAAATAACATTGATAGTTATTTTTTGGAAAATATCATTTTGAAATTTTGCTCAGCCACCCTGATATACTACCTTAAGTAAAAGGAACTAACTGCTCCAAAAGTATAGCTCTCTTGACAAAGGCAGTAACATTAATTGCTAAAACGATGTCGCAAAACAAAACAAAACAAAACAAAATAAAGCAAAAATCACTTACCCAGCAGGTCGTTTTGCGGTACCCATTTCATCGCTTTGACGTTGGGAGGAAAGTTCTGACTGTCACGGTCACTATCTGAGCCCATTTTCCAGATAACCTTCTGTGGCAGTCTTGCGAAGACTTCCAGGAAGATTTGTGCGATTCTATCAGGCATGGACGCTGTTATGGAGCCCAAACTGAATAAAATCACTCCCGGATCTCCAGATGATTGCATGAAATCTTCCAGGTCCTAAACACAGTAACATATCAATGAGTGATTAATGATATGTACAATAAAGGTCTTTCATTCAATGATAGGAATTTTCATTTTTGACACGTGCAACTTAGTTTTTCTTTAAACAAGCAGATACTAACTAAAGACTTGTTTAAAGTAGGTGATGTATTTCATAAGTTTAATTGGCAATAAAAACTTCAAGATCGTGAAAACTAGAAAAAAATTTTAAAAAAGGTTTCCTTAATCATTTTGAAAGGGTTATGATTAAGATCTGATGTCTATGGCAATGGAACTGATCGATAGAAACGAGAAGCTTTATTTAAAGTTCGAAAGGACCGGTGACATTTGTCGCCCGATCGTCATGCGGCGGTTAACTGAAGTCATTCTTGAAAGACTAGTAACCGTGCATGCATATACATGTATCGTGCGACTTTCAGCTTCCTTCTCACAAGAAAAGTTAGCTAACGATTCTACAACATGGAAATCGTACGACAACTACGACAAATTTAAATCAAAGTCTGTTCACCCGTAAACTTGTTGTTAGTCCAGCTTGTTCTTGCGGTTATCCATGTGAAAGTATCAGTCATTTCATGTTACACTGCCCTAACTACAATCATCAGAGATCTTCCCTCTTCGGCAATTTGAGAAGACTGGTAGGTTTTGATATGGACAATCTATCCGACGACAATTTAGTACAATTGCTTTTAAATGGATCTTCTTTTCTGTCCTCTGCAGACAACTCCAAAATATTAATGTTTGTGCAGGCTTTCTTAATAGATACCAATCGCTTCAAAAATGACTAAACATCATCCTACCAGTCTTAAGGGACTTAGTTAATCATCATATTCTCAGTTTATATCTTTGAATCTTCATTTGTTGTTTTTGCTTCAGTGCTTTGCCTACTTGTTTTTTTGTTATCTTGTTTTGTTATCTTGTATTTATTTATCCATGTATTTGTATTCTTTTGCGGTGGCGGCATGAATATAAGTCACGACTTGAGTGTGCCGTCACCATGTCTTGTAAATATATGTTGCAAAAAAAAAAAAAAAAAAAAACTACGACAAATTCAATCGCGCCGTAAATTGCTCAAAGGAGTCTAACAACTCACGTTTATCATAACCACTTACCTGTGACAGGGGTTTCGGCTCGGCCAAATTAAAAGCTGCCACATTGACGACGTTTGGCATGGTCGGACGAGTAAACTCCAAAGTGAAGTCCGCAAGGGACAACCAAAGATCGGTATCGGCTACGATCTCTTCCGTGCTAGTGTCGTTAGAAATGTACTTGTGCACGGTGTAGTCAAAAGGGGAAAATAGTCTGTGGTGGTGAACGTATTTTGAGACAAGGTAGAAGAGAGTGTTTTGCACTCTCTGCATAAATGTCATTTCTGACGTAAAACCACTGGGTGAGATCGGATAGTAAGCTACAGGCAAAGGGTTGCCTGCGCTGTGCAGAAAAGAAAAGGTCGGGATGTAGATTACAGCGGACGGTATTTCAAGATACCGCGCCAAAACTGCTCCGCATGGAAGCTCAGCGGGACTCCATAGCACCATGTTGTACTTCTCGGCCTCGGTAGTTTTTGTCTCTAAGTGATGTAGCAAGGCTTCGCAACTTTTGCTGGCTGCGTTGACGAGGTCTTCCAACGCCTGTAACGTGTTGTCGTATCCAACCTCCCAGTAATGATTTTGAAATGCAAGGCCTGCTTCTAACATTCCGGGGGTACACTGAGCTCCTTCATACGTTAGCTTGTCCTCAGTCGGTGTGCTGTGCAGGTGTTGGAGTACGTCATTGGGCATCAAGACCGTGACGGAGTGCCCTCTAGCAGATAACGCACGCCCTGCAGCCCGAAGGGTTAACCAGGTGCTGTGTGGTGTCTGACTCACGATAAGAATGTTCGCGGCTTGTTTTGTTGTATTGCAAGATACTTGCAATTGTAGAACAAAACACAAAGAGAGCAGGAAAATTATGTCATTTGGGGACCAAATCATGGTTATCTGTTGGAGAAAGATGGAGAAATGTTTGGTTAAAAATAGAATTTGACACTCTATCAAACCTCCCTAATGGCTTGGCGTTGGTTCGCGATCTTGAACGGTGGATATTGGTTCCCTAATGACGGGAAAAGGAAGTTTGCCGAGGAAGAGAGTTTGCCATGGAAAGAAATTTGTAATGTCTTCGCCAACGTTGAAAATCAGCGCCCTCGCGCTACCGCCCCCCTTCAAAAAACAACAACAACAAAACAGCCCCCTTCAAAGACAACTACGGAGGCTATGACTCCAGTGCGTTCATGAAGCCCCCCCCAAAAAACGTTAAAAGATTAAAAGCCCACTGATTGACTGAGCAAAACCTTACCGTTGTGGGTCAGTGCCCGCGAGATCTGTTGTTGTAACACACCAGTGAATGCACTTGGGGGGGGGGGGGTGTTGTTGTTTAGAAAACACTACAAGCACCAACAAAATCGAGCATAAAAACAACCCATGCAAACGTTCCCTTGTTTGTTCGTTTGCTGTTGCTTATAGACTTCTCTGTCCAAAACAGTCGCTACAATACCTACGTTTTACGGATAACTACCTTTATGTTATCTGTAGAAACAAACAATAGACATATGCATGTTTGGGACATCTTGTTTAACCAATACTAGTACATGGGAGGGGGGGGGGCAGTTACGGTATATACTAGTAATTCTATTCTAAAGTATACGCAAAATGTGTCACTATCTTAAGCCTCAAACCTTCAAAACTTACCCCGAATAGTATCCTGTTCTGTCAACTGCCAACAAACGCATTTTTGAAGGAACTCTATACGGCCCCTTTCAAAGCCATTGGATTGTGTTCCAGCTGGTCGGATGATTCCACTATTTCCGGGGGGTGCGGAAACTATTGCTAATTTGTCACCCACTGTACTATGTTCACATGTGACCTTGACATCAAGTTGGCTTGTGTGGAACCTGAAATAAAAGTCTTGCATCTAGGCTATTGCCAATTTCAACCCTCCCTCTGACGCGATGAAACGGAAAGGTAGAAAGGTCACAGTTTGCAACAGTCATTTGAATACCACCAAGAAACATGTTGAACAACTTGTGCAACTGACATTTCAAAGTTTACGTGACAGGTCGTAAAAGACCGACCCCTTTGCTCAGAGTAAGCAACGGAAAAGTTTAACAAAGAAATCATATGTGGGGTATGATTTTATGTAGAGAAGCAAACGGTTGTTTTAAAAAGAGAGAGACGTACAGAGGGGTTGTGTCACAATTCTAAAAAACTCCGCACGAACGATGGCCATAAAACTGTGTGTTTACAAACGCGTTGAATGACAAATGTACAGCAACTTCTTTGTTTGTTGGTATCTCTTGCACAAATGTATTTGCCTTTAGGCAGGCAAATTGTTGCTATCACCTCGATGTGGCCTGACTAGCATAACATAGGCATATGTAGAAAAGAGCTCTAAAGGCATATCATAGAGCTCTCTTCTTAAATACATAGCGTGTACTTTTAATTTGCATCATGTACGAGGCCAATCGCTTGGCATCTACCATCCATTGGAATTTAGTCATGTCATACCCGAACCGCTGCAGGGGCCACCAAAAA
>NC_049986.1:6107638-6127505 GCF_000003815.2 Branchiostoma floridae
ACAACTACAGTCATGGCCGCTGTTTTGCACATTATTGTCACTTTTAGATTTTAACTAGTTCACTTCTACAGCTACGGTCATGGCTACATGCGTATCTCACCACAGTCACATCAGAATCTACAAGTGTAATCAATGCTGTCAATTGGCATATATTTTTCCATTTCGGCACTTTCTTGTCATGTTCACCATCTCCGAAGGGACATACAAAGACTTGTGGGAAAAGTTTGTGGCTTCAGAGCCCTGTCGGGGCCACATTCCCTAAGTACTACACCTGTCACATTTGGCGAAAATCGATCGGACGACGACTCTGTGGCAATCGCCCGAGACTCGCTTATAATAATAGCTTTATTGCACAACAATTGTACAAGGTACAAAGTATGGCATCCCTCTGTCGATCTTAAATATGGCCGATCTTCCATCGATACGCTCGAAAATCGTGGATAATGTGACAGGGGTATACGAACACCAATGCATATAGGACCGTGGGACTAACAGGGTCTAATAAAAGAACCGACCATCGATTGCGAAAAGAATGTGCAGCAACTTCCAAGTTTTGTTTTTTGCTCTTTACTACAAGAGAGCTAGTTTCTACTTTTCAGGTATCCAAATATACTACATGCTCAAGAATACATGTGCACAGAATGTGTACGTGACATATCTAGTATATACCACATCCGTATACATTTCATTTCCGGCATACCACAAAAACACTCAATACGACTTCCGGTGACGTTATAACCCCCTCTTTACGTCCTTCATATTTGATACAGACTGCATGTAAACCTGTGTAAACATAAATACAGTCTTTTAATGCGGTGCTCCGTCGGTATTTGTTATTTGTCGAGGGACGCTCTCGTCAGTTAACAAATGATACTTTGACCTCTGTACACGCCGTGGTATCTCAATAGTGGGCGGAGAGTTTGCTCTCTTTTTGATCGTCCTATATCCGCAGGTACATTCAGAAACTTGGCACGTACACACTGACCAGGAAGTTGCGGTAGACATGTGGAGGTGGATTTGGAAATGTATGAAATCTGCGTCGCTTTTGTGACTGTGGTCAGTTGGTTGAAGACAAATTCTGTTGTCTGAAGATTGTTTGCAAGTCGTTTCTGATCTTGTTGATATCTTAGTGACGACAATTGGTTTCGCGCCACTAAAAGCAGAATCACTATAAGGGCGGTGTCACTTATGGTCTAGCGTGGTCTTAGCTTAGAAGGTAAGTTTTATATCTTATCCCTTTCTCTTTCTCTTTCTCTCTCTCTCTCTCCCTCTATCCTTCTTTCTCTCTCTGTCTCTCCTTTTTTAAATACAGTTTCATATTGTGTGCTTTAGAATCCGACAGAAAACCCAAATTTCCATTTTGCTTTGTTTTGAATCAGTTCAGTTTTGAATGCTTGGCCATTTTCTTAACGAAGTTCAGACACGTTTTAAGTCCTTTTGTGGCAAATGAAGCGTTGCTCAAGCAACAAGGCGTTACATTCACTCAAGCGTATTGTATAGGCGTGAAAAAGGTAACGCTAGCTTATGGCATGCGTGGCACGTACCTATGTTGTAAACAGCGGTAATAAGTTTACTTACGGGGTGGGGGGTGCACGCAGGTAAGGCCATAGCAAGTAAATTTTATGGATGACATCAGCGCGCGCATTAATTTTCGCCTGATTTCAGAAAAAAAAACAGGGATGGTCAACATGACGATAAAGTACCAAAATGAACAAATACGTTGTGTTGTATCCTAATACTAGTAATTGTACTTGTAGAAGTGACACTTGCGAGGTACCCAGGGCTGTAGGTGTAGAAATGAAACTTATTGGATAGTTGTAAAAGTGACACCAATATGGAAGCCATGAGTGTGGTTACCAACTTTGTTGGTAATGCCAGTCTACCACACTAGTGTCACTTTTACCACACCAGTACATGTCTTGAATACAGGAATGAATGCCTTGTTGGCTCCGATACCATGTTTTGTCTCTTTAATTCTTGTTACAACACTCATCACAACTTTATGGTGCCTATTTTTGAAAATGTAGCCATCTTACTTTTTTTCACCCATCTTGTTTTTTTTGCCCTATCGCATTATTTTTGCAGTCTGCAAAGGATGTCATCCATAAATTTACTTGCTGTGGCCTAAGATAGGCAAACAAAGTCTAAGGGAAATACGGTCACGTTCGTTTAAGCCTATTCTGAACGGTCATTGACTTGGATGAAAGGGTGATCAATAAGTTATCTCCCTCACCCAAAAATATGAACAGCTTAAATTATCAATGTGTACCAAAATTAAAATCATTGTGATCATTACTTTGAGGCTACACTCAGTATGTTAGGTTGGAGAGAAGGGAAAAACATGGACAATGAGCTGTGACCTGAGGTGTGCAGGTCAACTTGCTCTGCTGGAAGTCAGACAACCATTTCTTTCCATTTAAAATGCGAAGGGAACCATATCAAACAAGTTGAACAATGTCTTTTAAACATTCGCAACATGGCGAACTTGACCTACACAACTTTAATTGAAGTTCTCCCTTGTTTTTCGCGCCACTCACCTACTGTTTTTACGTGTGCTTATTATTTCTGTGTGAGGCCGAGAACTTATTGACGTAGTGGTGTATGCATGGGATTTTAATTAATAAGTGTTATTTGAATATCTGCATGCGAAAAACGCGCCTAACATACTAATATGTTACCTTTACATTGTAGTGTTGGCACTGCAGCTTTGTGGATTTGGTGACACTTTCAATATAATGCAATGTCAAAACTTACAAAATCAAAAATGTTTTACAAAAATATTTACTATGTTGTTACAGATCTACGCCAGCCAAAACGGTTAACTGTGCTCGGAAACACAGGGGCCGTTTTTTTTCTTCATTTTTCGTGTCTTTAAGTACTTTTCATCAGTTTTGGGACAATGGCGTCAAGACTTCCGCCTCAAGACGACGTCAAGACGGCGCCAGACCTCGAAGACGTCGATCTCACAGTCGAACACAAAACTAAGGAGAAAGTTTCCAACGATGACGACGAACCGAGCATGTTTCTCAAAGTGGCCAAACTTCTCCTCGCCATCTTTATCGGGCTGGTCGTGCTAACGTGCCTGACTGCAAGCAAGGTGTCCACCATCTCTTTAGCCGAGTGCCTGTCTGATGCGCGCTTCAACAGAAGCCGTGTACAACAACCACCACCTACCAGCCCGGCTGTAACCATACCGAACAATGTCACGGTCGTTCCGGTTACCCTACCGACAACATCGCGGCCTATACGGATCTTCGACCGGTGTGACGACGAACCGCCGGAACCCATAGTGAACATGTTACTCTTGGTCCTGATGATTCCCTACGGTTTGACGTTCCTGCGATGTTTTTGGATTACCGGCATCAGTGTGTCTTTTCCGTGGCCTTCTCTGCTGGCTCTGGGAGTTGTGAGTACTATTTCTATGTTACAAATTACACATCGATTTTTAAGATGATTTGATTTATAAGATACACGCGTATAACTCTTTTTATTTAGCTAATAATGTCGCGCAACTGTGTATGTGAGTTTTCAAGAAAGTAGAGCTACACACTCCATACAGCACTTGGTATGTTGTTAGCCACCTTGCGGGCAACTACAGTACTGTATCCGGAGCTATGCTACATTTTAGGCTTCTAAGATGCTTAAAGCACACAGATGTTGAATTATCTTGAAAAAAAAAGTTGCTTCATGGATGACAGGGACTGTTAAAAGTAGATAAAAAGACGCTAAATTGCATGTATTTAATTTGATGCATCTTTTGATATTTCAGAATTTGAAATCGATTTTTAAATGATTGAAATCACATTACAGACTTACGTCATGCAAACTAAAACTTAATGATGGGCATCCGGGAGGGAAGTGATTTGCATTTGCTAGCAAATGTGAATGACTATATTGCACGAGTGTCCCTGGCGTGCATGATTTACGTGTTTGTATTACCTTCAGGTGAGATAACGTAACGGTAGAGCTGTTTAATATGTCAACATTACAGGCGTTTACCCTACTTGTAAAGACAGATTGCCGACAAGGGTCAGAACTTTCAGTGTACAGGTCAAACAAAGGTCATTATGGCTGACAACACAACAACTTTACACGTTTAAGAACTCGAGTTTTATGACTTCATACATTCGCCAAGGAATTTGGTCTAAAAATAACGCAACTGATATGCCAATAAGACTCTTATTGGTATAAGATGAAAGATGCTAAAGGACCCAAAATAGCTTTTAATTATTAGCAATTTATAATCACGAGTCTACCTTGTTCAGGAGTTTGCAAGATTTCAGAAAATGCAATACATGGCAAACCCAGGCAGCTTACTAATACTGTAACTTCATTTATGTTCGCGGTGATAAAGTTTAGCGGTAGGAGCGGAAATTGTTTCGCGGTGTTTTAATTTCGCGGTTAAAACAATATTGTATTATATTTAATTAGTAGATACGCACCGGGACCCTTGCGGAACACAAGTCGGAAATCATGATGGCAGATGGCCTCGAAATTTTTATCACGTCTCAAACACAACGGAAAAGAACTCCTAGTATGTATGTAAATGGCAAAGCAGGGCCACTGTCCTATCATGGGGTATCGAGTTTTACTACGCGATAGCAACACGTTTCCTAGATCTCCTTCAACATTATCCTGTAAATGCATTTAAGTTCGCGGGGATTTAATTTCGCGGCAGCGGGAAAATGGAATGTTCGCGGTGGGTTTGAATTCGCGGTAGCCCCATACCGCGAACTTAATTACAGTACTGTACTGTAGTCGCATACTGTATTATGAATATTCACTCAAGTTTTGTAATCTTACACGGTACAGACAGAAGGTAAAGGTAGTCTTTTACCTCCCTGACCGACATCAGGTACCCAGTTTTACACTTAGGTGAAGTGAGCAAGGTCGTGTAAAGTGCCTTTCCCAAGGGCACAACGTCGGGGAAACGGTGAGGATCGAACTCAGGACCTATAGATTCCGAGCCGAACGCTCTAGTAGTTACGCCGCGCCCGACGACACTAGACCTCCTTATGATTTAATTCAGTTTAACAGTTTATTCATCATACTAAGTTACATTTACGATATTGATAACGAATTGGAAGCTATTCAAAGGAGCTTATATAGTCTTTATTCGTTATAAATGAGATAATATGCGTAAAACTGAATGGACTTGCATGGTAATTGGCTCTTTACCTTGTTTTGAATGTCAAGATCCAACAGATATGCCTGTAGGTGACTTCTCCTGCTCTGATAATGATCTGTTAAACAAACGGCCGTGTCATGAATATGAGTGCATCGGCCATAACTGCGCCACTGGATCATAGCCTGTATAAACTGCAGTGCAGCTCACTTGTCAGGGGTTTACAAAGTTAACTTCTTGTGCAGTAACTACGCCCCGAGGTGTGCATGGTGTTATAACGCCTGATCTCTTGCTATAACCACCTTCTAAAACCACCTCGTTCGCTTCGCTCACGAATCTGAAGCAACGTGGAATGAGCAACCTAGCCCCGAGCTATAGAAAGTATTCCAATTTTTGAAATACTTTGCAGTTGTTTAAATGGTACCTCACTGCGCTTGGGGTACCGGTGCGGCACTGCGGGGTTTTTAATAATTTAGATATTGTAAAATAGGTAAAAGTATGACATACAAGACAACAGAATACACAAAAAGTAAGAAAGTTCGTTCTTTATCTCTGGAACTTCAGTAATCTTTCGAACCCCACAGTGCCACACTGGTGCCCCCTGTGCAGTGAGATGCCACCTATTGTTCTATCAAATTTATCATTACCCGTTTATAATCAGCGCCATGCATGTACAACCTTGAGAGGCCCTTCAACAAACACTTAGATTACGCCGCTATACTTAATGACACACAGTGCAAATGTCATGGCGTCATGACCTGAGCACTTATCTACACTCGCGTGTATGTCAAATCGATATGCAAATGAGAACTGACGTCACGAACATTATTTAGATTAGATAAGACAAAGGGTAGTGCCGCTCATTTATCACGCTTAATCATCATCAATAACACTAAACATGCAATCGAAACAATAAGTTGCATATCTGGAGAAATTTATTTGAACCACTCACACTGGGAATAACCCCCACTCTTTTCGATATTTTAGGCGTGGCTCTTTTGTGTGTGTTTTTTCACTCAGGTGTAAAATATGCTTAACTGTGTTCTGTTGGGAAGGTAAGAGGCCATAAAAATGAGATGATTTGACTACGCTTTCCACTACCGAACTTTAGACACAGTGATTAACAACCCAATAATGCTCCTACGACCCGAAACAGGCTATGAGACTACTTTCGCCTTTCCTACCCTATTACACCTCCATAATGTTTTCGATAACAGAAAAGGGTCCAATTCAGTATTTTGATCAAACCTAACGGTACGGTTTCAGGGTTATTGTAACAGGTTACTTTTAGTGGCATGCACACATGGTCAATTGCGTACTTGCTATAAGAAGAATAAAAGCTATTTTAATCGCAATAAAATTGAAATATAGTTTTGATTGTGTCCATGCGTCTGACGACTATGTCCATGTCTGTCTGTGCGTATTCGTGTTTTTGTTGTCAGCATAACTCCAAAACCTCTGAATTGATAACGAATTGGTAAAGTTGTGCGTGCTGAAAAGACAAAGGTAAAGGTATTTTTTGCCCTCTAGTATGTGACCTTCTAGTATGCCACTTCGTATCTTTGTTCCAGTATTCGAATTTCTTATTTCTTGCCTCTACTTTTCAAGGGTTTCGTTGCGAGTGCAGCAGAAGTCTTCGCACTGTGTCTAATGGTGATAGAAGCACTGTCCACAACACGAAGCGCTCTCGGCATCCTACTCATGAACAGCATCTACATCGTTCAGATAGTCTTCCAACTCGTCTTCGAGCTGTACAAGTTCGTCCGCCCCAAGGAAGACCGGCCAGCGTCTTGGAAATGGCTCCTTGCGTTCCTCGCCTCGACGATACTTGCGATCGGTTCCTTCGGTGTCATCGTGTACTTCACCGCCGACATGGACCAAAACTCCGGCTGGAAAGTCCCCCTGTCCGTGTTGTTGCTATCCCTAGCCTGGGCACCTGTCATGCAGAAACTTCAAACCCGACGATGGGATGCCGAGGAGGTTGACGAAGAATCCCGAAAGGACCCGAACGAAGCCGACGACGACGACGATGAAGAAGACGAAGAGAAGAAGTTTCAGAGGACACGGCCCGACAAGGACGCCCGTTGGAGGTCAGGGATGATCACAAGTTTTCTGAAGCTACTTCTGACGCCTGCAGTGGTGACGCTGTATGTCTACACCTTCAAGATAGGGAACGCAGAGGTTCGTGATACATTCCATAATATTGCCTGTACATATTGGAATGACTAGATCTTAGAAAATGGAGTTGGAACTTAGATTAAACCCTATTTGCTGAATGGTACATTCATACATTACTAGGTGGAATTCATATATTATTACTTTGAAATCAAAAGAGTTTAACGGTCCACCATTTTTTTTCTTGAAACAAAATAAGTAAATCTGTTCATCGGTATAACTTCTGTATAATCACTATGGTAAATGATGGTAGTTAGTATTGTAGCGCTATTTGAAAATTAATGTCCGAAATGTACTTTGCATAATACTTTCTCACCTGGTATCACTGCTTTGAACCGTTTTGCTCTCCCAAACACACATCCACCTAATAGTAAAGAATCATTGGATATGTAAAGGAATTACATGCACGATTTCTTTGAAATTTGAAACGTAAACGACATTTTCTTCACATCCAGGTAATGTGGAGCTGGACTGCGTGGTCCCAAATCAACATGTCTCACCCTGCCATCAACTCATTTCTCGTCAACATCTTCACCAGTTTCGGGGCGTACATCTTCTGTTTGTTCGCCTGTAGCATCTGTATCTACCACGTGGGATTCGCCGTACCTCTACTACTCTGTGAGGAACATTCTTTTCATTCTTTCTTTTATTAGTAGTATTGTCAAGGAGATTGAAAAAGGATTTGTAGAGGAAGTTACAAGCTGTCGTCCCCAGGATGCTTTGCCGTTTCCCAGCATACTTTGCGCATAAAATGTGTTCTCCTTCCCAGGGCGATGAAAGCAGCCAACACTAGCCCTCATGCGGCCCCATCTTGTATTACACACAAGGTTCTTTCACACACGAAGATATACATACACAGAGAGACACATATTACACGAGCGCTCCCTACACACAAAGTGCACTAGCGCACATACACATTAACAAATGTAACACACACACACACACACTAACACACAAACAAACACGCTATCATAACCTATGAAATATTAAAATGCGCAATTTCTGTGTTTAAATCACTTTAAATTTCTTGACATTTCAGCCACTGTTTTTGCCTACCTGTTCGCCTTTATTGTACCCGTCTGTGAGGTATTCATACCTTTAGAGGCTTGTATTGCGGACACAACAAGGTAGGTTTTTGTTATTTCATAACAGTTTAATAATACAAAAAAATGTATGGTAATAATTCAAAATAATAAGATAAAGAACGAAATTAATAAATTATGCATATTTTCGAAAGAACGGGTGATGATACTAATCTGTTTGTCTTCAATATGCATTTTTGATAACAGTGTTCGGAAATATGTGAAATAGTAATAGAACCTTAACTAGATTAAATTCTTAAAGATAATCAAGCCTTTGCCTGTACATAAATGTTTATCTTATAATTATCTTCTTTAAGTTACTCCTGGGGCATCCCAGCTGCGGTGTGTCTGTTCTTGGCCCAACTCATCGCCGTCTGGAGTTTCCTTGCCCGGAGCCCGACAAACGTCTTGGAGAAAGATTCAAAGGTAATATTCTTCTCTTCTTTTAAGCTTCAAAGAGAACTAAGTTTCCGCCTATTTCACAGACAAGTGCACAGTCACACTTTTAGAATAGTGAGCTCATTGTCACTAATCTGAGCGTACTGAGCAAATGAAAAGGCACAATATTTCTTGAATTACAGTCTTTTCACGCGGGGTCTAGTGTCAAGCCCAGCCTGCAGCTGCGGGTGTCCATACGAAACGACTTCACACTACCTTTTGCACTGCCCTACCTATAATTACCAGCGCTCAGTTCTCTTCGGCAAACTTTCTGGGTTACTTGTACATATACTTGATTTCCACAGTCTTGCAAATAATGCCAAAGAAATGTTGATCTTACACGGTAGTTCTGTCTGTTGCTTCAATGTCAATTGCAGAATTATGGAAGCAACACATGTCTACATTTCAACAACAAATCGTTTTTAATTTCAAGTATAATTCTTTGTTTTAGTTTTCTACTCCAGTAAGGGGGGTCGACTCACGTACACTGTTTCATTCATATGTAATTATCTATTTACTATTGTCCTGTATAATTTATTATTTACAATCCTTGTATAAGTGGCGGCTTAATATAAGTTGAATGTAACTTGAGTCCGCCGTCACTTTGTCCTTGTCCGTTTATTTGTATTTTCACATGTATTTCAATAAAGAAAAAAAAAGGCACGATAAGCGTATGGAAAGCTTAGAGGGTAAATGTGGTCAAAGGATAACAGCAGGTAGGTGATCACGTGACATGTCGACGCCTGCTCAGCCGACGGTAAATGGGATTTTTAAAGATGTAACATTACGATTACTTATTAATCTCTCGCTTTTTAAAGAGTGAATTTTTGTCAAAGTAGAAAAAGACCTAAAGTTTCCCCCATAATAATAAGATGCATTTTTATTTTCAATCGAATTTCTTTACCCTATATGGCCTTACTCGCTGACACTGAACACTACCATAGTCCCCGACCCTTAGGTATGAGGATGGGACTAGGTAAGGTCAGGTATATATAGAATACAACACGGTGTATTCCGTATCGCCCAAGGTGTCAGCCCGACCGCGGGTCGGATCGCCCGAAGGCCGGAGGGTGATCCGACCCGCGGGAGGGCTGAGACCGAGGGTGATGCGGAATACACCGTGTTGTATTTTATTTATGTCATACCCACCTGAGAAAACCACTGTTTTGATGCGAAATGCGCCAGAAGTTGAACAAATTTGTTGCCCTCGAAAAAAAATTGTTGCAACAGTAATGTTCCAACGTCCGAATCAGGTATTCGAACTTTCGTTGGTGCCGTACTCGGCCCACTCGAAACAGTTCGATTTATTCGAATGGAGCCCGTGTGATAACCCCGGGCCGTACGGAAAGTTACCAGCCGGTCCGGAACACCCGTATCGAACGTTTTCGCGTCACAGGTATGACATAAATGGCCTTATCACCTCCATGCTTTGTCTGATTACAGAAGCTTCAGTTATAACGATTTTGTCGTTTCAGATTTTCTGGTTGCCAGGTTACAACAACATTTTCCTGGAGCAGTGGCTGATCCTGAGCAGGAAGACGCGCTACAATAACAAGAAACAGTTCAAGGAGCGGACTAAGATTGTCAAGAACGCCTGCGTCTACATCTGCAGTACGATGTACCACGAGGTAACGCTATTGAACCTTCATCTGCGGGGGACCTATATCCGTCTATATGAAATAAACAGGCTATTTATTTATCATCATCATCATCATTATCATCATCGGTCGACGTGATCAAATGTAAACATGTTCGCACATGTTCGCACACGACGGGGTGATACCGCCCCTTTCGGGGTGACATACCCTTTCGCTGGCTAATTACAAGACGGGGATGCGCCAGGTCTCCCGTCCGGGTGAATGATGTAAATCACCGTGTGGCTGATACGGTATGGAGGTTCGCCAGGCCTCCAACCGGGTGATTTGAAGTGAATCACCAACTCCGGACAGAAGGGTTTGCTCCAACCACACCGCACCATCGCACGTGTGGGGGTTCTTTAACGTGCATGGGGTGTGACTCTCCCCATACACGGGACCTCCATTTAACGTCCTATCCGAGGGACGACTCATTTTTCACTTGAGTAAAGTGAGGAAAGTCGTGTTAAGTGCCTTTCCCAAGGGCACAAGACCGGCAACACGGAGGCGGATTCGAACCGGCGACCTCTCGGTCACGGGCCGTATACACTACCACCGTGCTACGCGGCCCCATATTTATTTATAGGGTGGCAAAGAAAACATGACAATATCAATCAATCTTTCTTCTAAAAAATGTTGCATTTAATATGATGTACCTTTTACTCTATGACTCATTCATGGCATTTCTAATGACTAATTACGTTTTCCAATAAAAGTTTGGTTGTAAATAGTACACCTTTTAAAAGAGATGTTTTGGTGGATACATGGACAGAAGTACCATTTTGCATTACACCGCATGATACTTACATGTCACATAAAATATATAGCGTGTCTACACACTGCACAATTGTATTGATATATTGACAAATTATATATTTCCCTACTACCACTATGAACTTTGCAATTTCTCTAACATATTAGTCTGAAGAAGAAATGGAACAACTTCTTCTGTCATTGAGAGGCATCGCGAATGACCTTCAAGACGAGGCAAAGCGCCATTTTGAGGCTCACGTCTTCTTCGACGGAGGCTGCAAGCAAGGTCAACCTTCGAGATGGGCGTTACAGCTCTTATCCTTGGTCGACAAGACGATGAGGACATCTTCAAGTAAGTAGTGTCAACCAATAGTTAGGCAGGTTCTATTGATACTATATATTCAGGTTATGTTGACACGAATCAAACATAGCAAAATGTTGTTTTTATGTTATTTTCATTACTCCTCTTTGAACTGCCCTATCACATCTAACCGAAAAGTCACATGGCTGTTGTATCGTTGAAACTCAGTTGAGGATTAAAATCACGTCAATGGTTTCAAAGATGTTTATCTGCATTTCTGTTTGTATAGGTTATTATAACTCAAGACCTACAAATGAGATGTCGAGATATCTCGTTTGTCGATAGGTTCAGAATATTGCATGTTGTTCTGGTATTACAGGACCGTTCTAAAGATTTCCCCTCGTTTCCGCACATGTTTCAGAGGAAAACGTATTCAGTGAGGGAAAATGTGAGAAGTGGGACACTCCGTATGGACTCCAGCTGTCATGGCGGGTTGGCACCAGGAAGATGCCCTTCAACATTCATCTGAAGGACAACTCAAGGGTAAGTTCACTTTTAACTAAAGCAGGAGAGAAACAACGGATGTTATTTTCAGCAAAGCGTTTGTATGTTATGCTTTTTGTGTGCATGCGTGTTTTTTTTCGTGTATATGTTCGTGAGCGTGCGTGTGCATGTTTGTGTTTATGTGTGTCTATGAACAGCATATTTAAGGATGGATGATTCTTTATGAAATGTTTCATTTTTATTTTTACTAAATGTAAACGTCTTTGGAAAAAGCCCATCAGACAAGTTTTAGGGCCTCCTGGCAATGATCTTCTGTACTGCTGCTTTAGTTCCGGTGTATTTTTTGCTCTTGTCAAAACTGAAGTTTTACTTTGTGTTCTTCTCAATCTTACTTTCAGGTGCGTGCTAAAAAGAGATGGAGCCAAGTGATGTACATGTCGTATATCTTAGACTACTTGTGTGAGTATGCCATGTATCTTGTCTGCCAACCGCAATAATCCATTTGCCATTAGATCCAAATTCAGCTATGATGTATTAAAATCGTAATTTCTGTAGTTTGTTTTTCATTGAAATATTGTAATTCTCTTTTATGATTTCATCGAAATTATGCTGGTGGTTGAATTTCTTCGTTATTCTTTAGCTACCTACAATCCTCTTGGTATGACGTCAGGGGCTATAGAGGATGACGACATCAAGGCATCGTCTCCGAAGAAAGGAAGTCTATTTATGGCATCAACAGGACCGCACAGGGCTCGTCTTAACAGTCCATACGGATGGACTGCATCGTTGTCAGTACCTATTCTTTTTATGGTTCTAGTCAAACTTTCGATTTTCTTGACGTGTCTGCGTAACTCGTCAAAGTAATTGACACCAGGAGACGAAGGGTGAGACTTACGTACGCACACTCTTGGGTCGCTCGCCAGTTACAATGCCATAATTACTACCGTGACCGACAGCCACAATAGGCAACACACCTATTTTTTGGTCAACACAACTACCCACAACCATTTTCCGATCAACACACCTATTTTCTGCGCAACACACTTATTTTTTTGTGCTGCAGACACTTACTTTATTTGCGCTGCACATACTTATTTTCCTTTGCGCTGCACCCCTCCCTTTCTCAATGGATGGTCCATTAATCACGTTGATAAAAAGGTCGTATGTATACCATCCTAAAGTTGTCCTCTTTCTGGATGACGCCTAACATGTGTTGCCCATTGTTTCTGCCGGCCACGGTACATAACGCTAGGCTTCATGCTTGCCTGCAGATGCAGTGGGTCTGGTATGAGTGAATTTTTACAGCACTTTGTGTCAACCTTTGAAACGCCAAACAATAGTCCCTTCTAGACCGTTTTCTTTTCAACTCGCTGCCCTTGTTACAGTGACGACAGTCAACCCTACATACAAGTGGACTTGGGCGAGACCAAGATGGTGACGGGGGTGATCACACAGGGCAAACCCGGAAAGGACCAGTGGGTTCGGTCCTACACAATCCAGTACCAGGGCCAGGATGTGGGCAGTATCAGCCGGCTGGGTACCACCAGTGTGAAGTGGGACACCTACAGCGAGGGAGTGGATGGAGAACCAACGGTAAGTGTCAGACACAGTTCAATGGAAGTTTTAATACATTCCGCTAGATGGCGTCAGTGCACTGAGAACGGGTTTGAATGTGGATAGAATGCAAGAAAAGAAGGACATATTTTAGTAGTTGCTATCTTATGCTAACAATCAGATGTATTTGTACGATGTGTCATGAAATTGATTGTATTTTGCAACTCTTTGCTGCCTATCATGTGAGTATTTTTAGTATATCTTAATCTGATCATGAAACGTTTTAGACGGCAATTTCAAGTGTTGGCTACCTGCTTTCAACCATTCTTTGATATATTTGTGCAATCTGTTGAAATAGCATTGGCGGTTTCGTTAATCACATAAAAGCTCCTATTGAATATTGTGCACGTTTTCATAAGCATATATTCACTTGTTACTGTTCGATTTAGAGTCTGATAATTATGTCTTGTGGACTGAATGACGGTGTTCACTTATTGCAATTCAAGGTCTTCACCGGAAACAGTGACAGTGACACATGCGTGAAACACTATCTCAAGAAACCAATCTGCACGCGGTACCTGAAGATATGTCCGACCCCTGGCGACTGGCATAATGCCTGCAGCATGCGGCTCGAAATCCTGGGATATAATCCTGGTTAGTTCATGCACTAGTTGACGTATTAGATAAAAAAACACGGACATGACATTTACTTATGCTCAATGCAAGTGAGAAATATTTTTTTTATTATCAAAGCTGTTTCACATACGGATATAACATTGAAATAATAGTCCGGTGGTTTTCAAAGTGGCACATTTCGATCACTTTAAAGAACCCGCCACGCCTTTCGAAAAAGAGTAGCGGTCTTTACCCGTGTGGGTAGATTAAATTTTACATTATCTGGTCTCTTCGTTGACATTTTGAAAATGTGTTCCTTCTATTAAAGTGGCAAATATCAATGAATCAATAAATCAACATAGAAACCTTCGGGGGTAACCGGCTTTCAATCACGACATCTAAGCAACCTAGTTTATTGGTGTAATTGACAAAGCACAGGTATGCAAATGAAGCAATTGCAAATCATTCCTACAAGTAAGGCAAATGTATTACCAATTACAGAGGATAAGCTCGACAACACCTACCTGCTTGTGACGGATGCTGACGTCAAGTTTAACCCTGACGCTGCTAAGGCCCTGCTGGACATCACTGCCCGGGACCCGGCAGTCGGTGCAGTCTGCGCACGTACTCATCCCCTGGGCACGGGGGCTGTAGCGTGGTACCAGATCTTCGACTATGCCATTGGGCATTGGTTAAACAAAGTAGGTGTTACGTTAGACATAATCATTTTAATGCTTACTACATCTACATATGCTATACGGGTTTGTATTAAGGTCTCGTATGTGTTTGTAAGAATGCTAGCATATTTCATGGTAATTGGAATCGCTTGTATGTTTATTGTTGACATGTAAAATAAGCTGTGTTAATGAAAAAAATGCATCACAAATGACTTTAAAAAAGCTTTCGGGTGTCGTTTTAACAGGTTTTCAGACAAACGTGTCAGTATCCAATTTTTCTGAGTAGCAATGTAAAATTTCTATTCCATGTGCTTTTAATATATAAAAGATAACAGTATATTGTCGTTATTTGTGTATTTACGATCATTGGCATAAGTAGAATAAGTGAGTCAATATTGTATCACCTCTAACATGTCCTATTTCTGCGCATATTTCAGTGTGCGAACAACGTTCTAGGTACGGTTCTGTGCTGTCCCGGATGCTTCAGTGTTTACCGTGCTAAAGCCGTGAAGAACACCCTCCCCACGTACTGTACACACGTCACAAAGGCGAACGAGTTTCTCATCAAAGATATGGGAGAGGACAGGTGGCTTTGTACACTCATGGCAAGTTGTTATTTTGTCATTAACTCTTTGTCTATTTGACAGTTTTCTGCTGCCTTTTCTTCCTCTCTAAACAGCTGCCCGTATGGTGATTTGAATTGTCTCGATGACCGGAGTTCTATCGCAGTGTCCGATTGCCGTGTATCCGCCCAAATACTGAAAATGTTCTGTACGTATCTCTGCCGGGACACGATCTGTTGTTTTTGTGTGTGCGAGACTTTCTTCTGTACACTTGAGTTGTAGTTTAGGTATGCGATTCATAGAATCTTCTAAAAGCATTTTATTTTGATGTTCTGTATTTATTTTTCTTCGGGACTTTCCAATATTAAGATGGTTTCAACTTCCTCAGTAGACAGCACTTTGCACCACGATTGAATATGTTTACTTAATTGTACCCCGAGCACGTCAAAGAAAACACAACAGTTATCCAAAAGTAGACGTAAGTGGTTCAAACCAACAGCATTATGTATTGTTGTCACTACCCTTGATATCAGAGTACAACTTAGCCGGCTAAGGGCCTTCACTGCGCGGGGCGTATCTCGAAAGAACCGTAGCCGCGAGCGCTGTTCTCTGGATACCAGGGTATGTTGTCACCCAAGTTAGTACCGAATGACAGCCACTCCAGACCCTTACAATTTAGCCCTTGCTTGTAAGCAACTGTCGGCAAAGAAAGAATTGTCGGCATACATTTTAACATTAACCATGTTCGCTTCTATTGTATATAAACCAGGTTGAAAACGGCTGGAAACTTGAGTACTCCGCCGTGTCTGAAGACTCCACCTTCTGTCCCGAGACGTTTGACGAGTTCTTCAAACAGCGCCGCCGGTGGCTGCCCTCGACCGTGGCCAACCTTGTCCTGATGATCCAGAAGTGGCAGACCATGGTCAAGAACAACAACAACATCTCCCGACTCTTCATCCTGTATCAGCTTCTCTTGCTCTTCTCTACGCTGATTGGTCCAGGGACATGTTGTCTGCTTGTTTCTGGTGAGTATGATTTTAATACTTAGTGTAAACGGTTTTTGTTAAGGTTATCCCGGCCATGGACACTTTGAGCGAATGAGTAGAGTGTTTGCTTTGGAAATAGGGTGTTGATCTGGTCATACTACGAGCAATGCTCGCTCTCTGAAAAAAAACCTTACCTTTGACCCGTTTTATCCTGATACCACACATTTGATCCAACAACTAAAATCCCTCCGCACGTCAGCTAAGCTGCTAAACTGAGCACATTTTGACCAAATTTGGGAAGCTTAGACCCTACCTATTCTTTACAATCCAAAAGCCTCCAGGTTGTGCCTAAATTCTTAAGGAAAATGAAGATTTTCAAGGATATTTGGTGGCGCTATAATCGCTTAGAATTCCCGTTTTGTGCCTTCTACTGCGCAACTTAACTTTGACGTTAATGCGTTTGCCCAATAGGTGGACTGAACTATGCCTACGGTGTGAGCGTCACGGTGTCCATGGTACTCCTCGTCTTGACTTCTGTGGCTTACGCCATGATCTGCCTCTACACTTCTCAGAACTTCCAACTACAGGTATGATAATTTAAAACTTTTCATTTCAGCTCTTATTCATTAGTCTGTAACAAATACATTATTAGATTGTTTATATCTACATATCTATCTATAAAGCCTCATAATGTTAATACATGTCTAAATTATTGGTAGTAATTTGTAATTAAATTTTCTTTTAATAATTTCAGATGGCCCAAGTTTTGACGTTTGTATTTGCCATCGTGATGGCTGCAGTAACTGTGGGAACCGCCAGGGAAGTTGTGGAGGGCTTGTCTGGTCCACCACCTCTGCCAACAGGTACTTTTTATTTTGTTTTATGGACATTTAATCAATGTATCTGTTATGTCACATGCATATAGTTGGTGGTTGCAGCAAGACAGTCTGCCATTGTAAATACAAAATGATCTATGGTTTACATTTAGATTTATTGAGATTGCAGACAACGCAATACATGGCAGGCCAAGGCAGATTAGCTGATATTGGGTGCCAACACATATGCATACGTATACATTTGCACTTCTCTTAGAATACACACGGACAAACCTTCCTGAATGGAATATAAGTTAAACATGATGAATAGGTTTGGAGCTTGGGGGACAGTGGTCTACGTATCATGGAAGTTCGTCTGTGTTGGTAGTAATTATACTACTGTCATGCCACGTGAGGCGGAGTGATGCAATTTTATTACTAGTGATACAAGCCCCGTCCTTAGGTGACAGTCATGTGTCTGATTATACAAGCTTCTTATGTGGCGGCTCAGTATACCTAATGAGAAAGTAGTGCAGGTGCTTATTTGCATATGTAACATAACGTATCTCTAGTTTATAGAATAAGATTGTAACAGACAATGCCAAAAGCGTTCTTCGGGATAGCATTAACTCTTCTATTATCTCAATCCATGTTTCTTACAGATGCACCGACCCCGGATCCCGATACGCTGGTGTTACCTGTTCCGGTCAGTACCATATACTTCCTCACCATCATCGCCATCTTCATCGTGACGGCCCTCCTGCATCCGACGGAGTTCTTCTGTCTCATCCACGGCATCTGGTACCTGTTCTGTCTCCCGTCAGGCTACCTGCTGCTCACCATCTACAGCATCTGTAACCTGAACGACAGGAGCTGGGGTAAGGCAGGGTTCTCTCTTACATTCGATTCTTGTTGAACCTGGGTAATTATGTCGTATTGATGTCATGTAGGTCACACCGAGCATCAAGGACAGTCGCTTTCAATATTGCGACAAGGCCATAACAAGTATTGCCTAGTAAATCGGACTATCTGATGATGAGAGCCCACGCTGCAGTAAAAACGTTGTAAACACCTGGCATTTGAAAGTTATGTACATGTGAACATCGTTGAAAATCAATTATGCAAATAAGGACCTCATTTCTATAAATTATCAGAAAATGCGTTTACAGCATTCTTTCTTAACATAGATTGTGAACGTCTGTTGTTTGGGTAAAGGAGATGATCAACTAATATGATGTATGCAGATGTGGATCTTATTTGCATAATTGATTACAAACACAATTAATATACCAGCTGTAAAGGTGAAACTCATTTCATACCTGGCGAAGGTATGGTGTCGTGGAACTGCGAGCATTTCGCTCCCTAAAGTATGGATTCAAAGTTCCAAGCGCTGTGCAAATATGGTAAGTGTTATACTATGTCATAATAGATATCATACCTTTTTAAAGGTACTCGTGAAGGAAAAACGGTAGGAAGTGGAAAGAGCTGGACAGAGATCTGGTGGAGCTTTGTGGATGCCATGAGGAGGTAAGGATTCTAGATCCAAGTAGAACTTAACTGCAATTTCTAACTCAAAGGTTACCCGAATGTTTAATCCCCAAGTAGATCCCACGGTAGCTAGCATAAGACAATATCATAAACTGACAGAGGAGTGAAGCTGGCTTAAGAGTGTGTTTTGATACCGAGTGAAACATGCTTCTAGACCGGCTTTACTCCTCTGCCGGCTTTTGATAGTATCTTATGTGCTACCGTAGGATGTGCTTAAAGATAACGAATGTTCCATTGTCCAACTTCAGTCTTTGTCAGGAAATGACAACTTCATCGTGACTCGGTGACCAGTGATCATAACTCACAAATGGTCTCCGGCGCCTCCACCTGTGTTGAGATGGCTGCAAAGCTCTGGCCTAGATTGCTTTCATTGCCCCTGTTGCAAAAAAAAGTCTGATTCTATTTCCGATATTTCGTATTTTTCAGTGAGAAGAAGCGTCTAGGTTTTTGCGTTGTAAACGTTTCGAGGTTGTTACATTTGGGTATCTAACGGAAGAGGAGTACTCGAAAACCTTCAGTTGATTCATCAGGTTAATTTTTTTTTATATCTTTGATAACGTGTTTAAGGTGCTGTAACTGCGGCCCGACACAGGAAGTGGAAGACCAGAACGTAGAAGAGATCCAGTCGGAGCCACCAACCCCTACACAAGCTAAACCACCACCCACACCCATAGGTATATACCCTTACGTTCATAAGAATAAAGATTCGTCATTGAAAAGTACAATACGGATTTTCATAAACAAACGAAAAGGTTTAGTCTTATTATCTTATATATCCCATTTTAATTCGTACTTGCATGCATCAATTTTATAGTATTATACGTAAACATAGTTTAGACATTTTCAGAGTATGAAATAAAAGGTATTTTCGATCTCTGTATGTTTGTTAGGGTCAGCTGTGTATGTATCAGCCATAACATACCCAAAAATATCTTATATTTCATAATCATTTAATATTCATTGGTATATTCTAATGGCAGTTGAAGACCCCGAGGAAGAAGGGGAAGAAGCAGCCGACAAACCAAAGAGGAAGAAAGGTACTGGTAACAATAAAGGGTTAATGCCCCGGCCCGAGGGTATATGGTGAGATAATCCCT
>NC_049986.1:6127605-6145203 GCF_000003815.2 Branchiostoma floridae
AGGTGGTTTATGAGGTGCTTATCGCACCTGACCAGGGATTATCTCACCATATACACCGAGGATAAGGCGGGGCATTAAAGTTATTATCATATAGCCTACCCAAACTTGCAAATTCCTGTATGACGCATAGATCCCTTGGTACTATACGTGTGAATTCCTTTGTCGAATTTCTGAAAGTTCACATTTGGTACATACATATGTAAGGAGATTACAGATTGCATTTTGAAACCAAAATTTCCACAGAAAATATTCGAAACATTGCAGGCTTTTTAGAAAAACAAAACTCATTATCAATGTTAACAGAAGGAGCCATTCCCCCTTGCAGTCTGCTCCGGCATATGTTTTGCTCCTTTTTATTGGCCAATGCCTGAATATACCTTTCTTTCGTTCCTTTTGATTGGTCAAAATGAATTAACACCCGCACCGGTGTTAATTCAAAATGAATTAACACCAGCACCGGTGTTAATTCAAAATGAATTAACACCACTGGTGTTAATTTGCACCTGCCTGGCCGGAATCGAAGTGTTACGGCGTCATAACCAACGTTGAACGGGGCCTTCTGATTGGTCCGCGGCGCCTGGCTATATGATAATAAGTAATAAACGTTTAAAAAATCTTTTAATCCACATAGGCTACTTGCTGCAACTTTGAATACCCTTTTGAGGCACGTCTAATACGTTCTTATACTTAAATTTTCACCATCTTACTACACAGGTTTCGGCGCAGTGGCGTTCTCTCTTGGTCAGCTAGGGCGTAAAGGTACGTTTTGAACATGAATAAATGTCATATACTTTTTAAAACAAATTTATTGTATAAGAACAATAATTTATAGCAATGGTTTGTTCCTTTTTTGTTATTCATATTCTTGTAACATACTATTCGTAAATACCTAGCGAATTTATATAACATAAAGTTGTCTTTTTGTTTTCAGGAAGTGGAAAAGGTGGACCAAGTGCTAGAAGAGTACAGAAGTCAGGTATCTAACTAATATTACTCTGCCAGCAATACATCAATCTCTATAAGTGATATCATATCTGATGATAGAAAATTATTTCGATAATTCTATATTTCATAGCCAATGCTAACCTTCTGATTAATGAATCAAGATGTTAAAAAAATGACATTGAGTATGCTCAAATTAATAGACTCAGTAGTACTTAGACTCTTTTAGAGGCTGCTCAACAGCCAAAACATAAAAATCTGTAACATGTACATTTTGAAAATATATTTATTTTCATTTTCAGGATGGTTTAAGCCACGTACCGGTCAGAGCATGGCCAGGAGAGGTAACATCCATATTTTTCTTCTTTCCGCTGCGCAAAAAATTCTACCTGCAACACAATAAAGAACAACCTTGTCATGTCAAAACCGGCATTTATTGATTTCATAGTCTTATCAAGACTTACAAACTACATCAATACAATCCATCCAATCCCTCTCGACGTATACTCCCCATTTATATACACATGAATAAGGCATATACGCATTTAAGTTACCTATTTACATACAGATAGACCAAATTCACAAACAAACGCTTCCAAAGCCACAACCATCTTGGTGATGATAATAATAATGGTATCATCAAGACATGAAGTAGTCATTACGAAATGTAGAGTCATCATCATTGTAACGATACAAATTGCCCATATTTTCCTTTTGTAGCCACAAGAAAACAATCTGCCTGGAGAAGGAGCCTGTTGGATACCGACAAATTGTCAACAGCCATGTGGCTACCTGCAGAGTTTAAGGTGGTGTACATGATCCAAATGATAAAACAATAACTATGCTCAAAAGCAACAAGAGGTAAATTTGCGTGGTAGTCTTCATTATGTAAAATACGCAAGCAAGAATATATAACTTGATATTAGTGATCGATTTCTAGCTGAAGATTTCTAAGATTATGATCATTGAGACTAGAGGAAAACGCAAATGTCAGCGTTGTCGAAGTTTACATCTTTCGTTAATAATTACCTGTCTATGTGTCTTTCAGGATCGCTACTTGAACAGCTTCCTCCAACATGGCTACGACGACACCACATTCATCGCAGGGATGTCCGACGGGGTAGGTCGATTGCGTTGTAGTGGGATGTAACGGAAGGGTGTTTGGGTTCGAATCCGTTTATATGGCACCGATCTTGTGCCCTTTTAAGGCACTTTAGACGACTTTTGTAACCTTACTGGAAAGGAGTGCCTGGGTTAGGCAAGAGACTTTCCTCAAATAGGACGTTAAATTGAGATCCTGTGTTTGAGTAGAGCCACACCTTAAGCACATTTAAGAACGCGCTGCATATATCGAAAGGGTATTTATTGAATAAGTGTTCTTCCCGGTGTGCATGTGAGTGGATCAAAATCTATATTCATATGGCCGCACCTCAAAATGAGATGACTAGGTTCTGTGTGCTATGTGACCACCCCTATTTTACGTTCCTCTCTTTTTAGCCATCGGCTGCAAAGGGAATTCTACCCACCCATTATGATAATAATTTGATATTCTTATTATACTATGATAGAGTACCAACACACGTTTTAAATGGTTATCTACAAGTAATGCAAATATGTTATCACATCTATCAAGACATCGCTACATTGTAATGTACAATTTCTTTAAAGTTTAAAGGCACAGATTTTTTTTAAAGATTGAACTCGTATTAAACTCATTACGCAGGACCTAGAGTTCATTGGCGTGACAAAGATCCATCGCCCCGCCCTACTGAGGGAGATCGACAAGCTGTCAGAGTATCAAATAGACATCAAAGTGCCGGTTCGTTCTTCTATCTTAAAATTTTTTCATGACAGTCATGTTTAACCATGAAAACACTGTGTTTAAAACACAACTTCAGAAATTAACGGCAATAATCTGAGATATCATTGTGGTGCAGTTTTTAGCAATGTTGACATCCTTGTGTAATCTTGTTTTTGTTAATTAGAATAGTTATAACCTCTTTACATATTTGGCACGATTACGTAACATTTGCTTTACTTGTTAATAAACAAACAAATACTATGTCTGCCCATATTGCACAACCAACAGTTCTCCGATCTTTTTTTATGCATTTTAAAACACAAAAAAATGTGAAAGTACGTAGATATGCGAAAGAGTGACATAGATAACGGTATAAAGCCGGCACCGCCCCCCGTTTCCGTTGATAGAATGTTGTATCGACTTACCTGCACCCGTAGTCGTTTTAAATTTAAACTTCTTGAGATGCTAACTAATACAACGTTTCATTCACAGGAAACAGTGGAGGAATGGCTGGACATGATTGGTCTAGAGAAGTACAACGACAAGTTTGTTTACGAGGGCTATGACGTCACAAGTCTGGTCAATATCGAGGAACAGCAGATCCGGGAGAACCTGGGCATCACTAAAGCTGGTTTGCAATTTTACCTGTATATTCAACATATTACACGAAGAAGCCATGAGTCCTACCGAGGAATCCCGTGTTTTTTTTTATAACATTCTTATCCAAAACCCTTGGCACAATTATTTATAAAGATTTGATATTTGTCACAAAGGATAGAAAGCCTTTCCTGTTACATAGTGATAATTGTTGGTTTTATGTGGGTCATAAAGTTATGGCCATTCAAAACCAAGTTTGTTGACTTTTCATAGATTCTTTACTAGCGGCTGTTCCTGTTATAAGAAGTTTTTGTAATGACCACGTATTGAATATGGTGCATGATTTCTTTTTACATTTCACAGCACACGTCAAACGTATGCTGATCGCTCTGAGTAAACTCCGCCATCCAAGCGAACGTAAGTTGAACTTTTTTGTATTGATTGTTCCTTATAACAGAGTTAAAAGAGAAGATTTTATTGTTTCTTTTATAAGTCAGTAACTAACGAAATGCATTTAGGCTGAAAAAAGGAATCATCAGTAGTTGTAAAAAAGTCTTTATTATTAGATCTACAAACTTTCAGTGTTATCATTATTACATGTATCAATAAACCAGTTGATGAGCGAATCGACAAAGTAAAGAAGGTGGTAAGCAAGCTGACAACACAGAAGATGGAGAATGTGTCACAGGATCACGTGAGATACAGGTATGTACATTGACTAAGTTTTATTGCGTAGAAATCCAATTACATTTTAATGCATATTTTAAGATACCTAAAAATAAAAGGAAAATCACTTCTTCGGAAAAGAAAGATAAAAGCATGTCAAGGCTAAAAATAATTCAATTATTTGGACTTTGGCGGTTCTATAACTACAAACTGCTACAAAGATAAGATGATAAATATATAAACGCTCAAACAAAGTTCAGCGATACGTTCATTTTCTATTAAAAGAAAATAGTTTGATTTTTCATTGGTTTATTTGTTGACAAACAATGCTCAAGGGTCACTTGAAGCTATTGTCTTCCCTAGGTTAGTGAGTTACATGGATGAGATGTAAAGATTACCCTAAATGTCCTACGGCCGAAAATCCTAATCAAAAAGGATTTCATAATAAGTTTTCTTTCACCAGGGAGAACAGGTTCTGGGCTAAACTCAGGAACAAGTGTATAAAGCAGGACTACGGCGTGTTCAGTCAGAACGTCGGGCTGAAGGAACAGTTGGAGGAGCTGAGGAACTCCTGGTTAATCATCCTGGCGGTGTCCAACGCGCTGTGGCTGACCTTGATCTTGACATTGGCACAACAGGCTAACTTACAGGTTTGACCGTTTGTAGAGTTTTTGTTTTTACTAGTTTGCAAGAAAGACTTATCGTCACTTAACTTACAATTACGTATGCACCACCTCCTTGTCTTCAGTCAGAGACATAATGCTTGGCCAACCTTTACTGATTGACTGAATAGGAAAAGCCAGGATATGGAGGCTTTATTTTCCTTAACGTTTTTCTCCAATACTTCCAGGTGTCTTTTACTCTAAATGTTCTTCTACTTTCAACGGGGCAAGACTTAATGGTCCAACATTTGAATGCAGCAGGGTTTCTCTTCAACATCACTAAAGTTTAAAAAAAGCTTTTATTTCTCCAGTTTTTAAATCATAAAACTTGAAATGACAAATGTATGTACGACTCTTTCAGCTCTTGGGAACCAACCCACTCGGTCTGGTATTCCTCTCTGTCTTCGGCTGCATCATCGTCATCCAGTTCCTGGCCATGCTGGTGCACCGGGTGTGGTCCCTCATGCATCTACTGGCCAGGGTCAAGTATCCATGGCAACGCTGGGAGGATGACGTCACCATTCCCACCCCTGACCCGGGAGCAGATGGGCAGACGAAGACGGCTGACGTAAAGGCTAAGATGATGACCATTAACGAAACTGCGGAGGAAGAGGTTTACGATAACCCGATGGTTGAGACAGATGACCAGCCTGTGTACGATGAGCCTAACACTCTCTAGTCTTGTCAATTTACAATCTCCATAACGAATAATACCGTCGAGCTACGTGAGATCTGTGACCTTCGATTCCAAGGTCACGTGAATACACACAGCTAAAAACATGGCGGATGTCTTTTGGATGCATATATGATTCTGTAATTTGTCGTGCGGAAGGGTTTGATTCGCTTTCAAATCGATTTATGTTGCCATTTCAAATCCTTTGATAGTTGTAAGGCAAAATTTTCAACTTAAAATTAGTTTTCCTAAGATTGTTGAATGATCACAGTCTTTCTGATTGATTAGCATGACTGCTTTTGAATAGAATAAAATTTTCAAACTAAGATGTAATTATCTCTGTAATCTTAGAACATGAGATCTAAGGCTTGATTTTAATCTAGGATAATATTTTAGATTTCTTTCAGTATCTTAAGCCAATTGCAAATCTTTACGTTTAGATTTTCTTAGCTCTTACGGTAGGTCATTGGACCTTACGGTAGGTCCTTTTGTCTCAGGCTTCGAGATGTCGTTTATTTGTTCTCCTGTTTCGCGATGAAAGGCTAAAATATTTGATATAATATCAAAGATATTTCAATACAAAAAGGATGAAATGAATAAAACTATGCATAACTATGTGAAAAGACCGTTTTGTTACATACATAATTTCTATCGAATTCTACAAAGTTTTTTTTACCCTTTAGAAGTTTGTATTTAATAGATTCCGTCATTTGTACTTCATAGATTTGTTAAGCAGCAATTCGAGATAGGACATGCACATCTTGATAAGTTATTAATTATCAAATTGAAAGTGCTTCTGTAACGGCGTTCTGTAAAATATTCCGTAAATTTCAGGCAAGGGAGGCACAGCTAGATTAAAAGGCCTAAACTTGATGAAACAAAAAGAAATGCAAAAACACAAACATTTACACTTTATTGAAATATATTCTAAATAATAGCTATAAGAACAATGCAGATATGATATTTGTTCCCAAATGTAACCATGTGTTGCCTTCATCTATTTGTAGTCTTTTAGTAGAACATATAGTAAATGATATATCTAATCAGTAGCTTCATTGTATAACCTTTTAGGTAATGTTTAGTGTATAGGAAAGCTTTTCAAAAATAAAACAAATGATTTTCATATATTCTGTCTATTGTTTTTTTTCTAATGTAGGTCTGCAATTAGAAAAAAAAATGTATATGTTATATCAATTTTAAAAATAAATTGCCTATTGTTACCTATCCGCAATTCATTTTTAAAGCACTTTAATAGAGTGGACAATTCATTCTGCTTACGACACCATTGAAAGAAGGTATGTCCAGAGCAAGAATGGCATATTTGATCCAGGTGCCTTCATATAGTTGTACCTACGATCGTTATCATGCATGATAAAGCAGAAGAAGAAAAGCCACTGTTATCATTGATTTTTATATCTCCAAAAAAGAAGTTTTAAATGACCCAACGCCGAGAAACGACAAGACGCAATATACCTTACAGGCGAGCTGGCGCCAGGGAAAGTATATCGAGGTACCGGACCAGTAGTCGCTGGAGTAGGGTCGCCGTTTATAGCCTTCTTTATGACTCACATTGATGTGGGTCATCGGGAAAACATTGATCGTGATGCGGTTGATGATTCGTCCCGCTGGCAATGTGCCTGGATGTGATGATTCAGGATAGTCATTTGCCGGGTGGGTACTCATTAAAGTGCTCGTCTTCTAGGAACAATTCGCCAAAAGAACTCATTAAAATCCTCTAAATCATGAATATGAATCGTTACTGAAAATGATTTAACTAAAAAAAGAGCATATTGATTGTAGCTAACCCAAATTTTCAAAAACAAAATGCAAAATTCTCGAATGATGCCTGGTATTGAATCGTGATGGAAAGAATCTAATATAAAGCTAAGTAAACGGATGATAACTTATCTTTTTTTGTCTTTTTTATTGCCAGTTTGGGGTTACCATAGGGTGTCATCATTGTTTTTTTCATAGCCTAAATTGTACAATGGCATTTCCCTGACAGTTTTATGGAATATCATTACAATGAACTGTTACGAGTCAATGACCCGAGTCATATTTGGCACGGCTTAAAGTAGAAAGCGCTCAGATAAGATCTGAATATTAGAGCTAAGATACAGTATCCATCAGGAAATGCACACCAGTATCATTTATGTATGATTAAACATCTAGAATGATATAGACATATCATATTCTTGATCATATAACTCATATCTTTATAATTGGATATTGATTTGCATTAACATCAAGTACATATAAAATACAGATTTACTAATGAATAATTGCTATTATGTGATCTCTCTCGTATGGGATTTTTTGGTGAGATCGCGTGGCGAAAATGGCTCCGGCCCAAGAGGACCCAGGTTTGCCATGTCACCGATCTTGTGCCCTTGGGAAAGACACTTAACATGACATTCCTAAGTGTACTCAGGTGAAAATGAGTACGTAGCTGCAACATGTGGCAGTGACAGGCCTTTGTGGCAGTCCGTAGACTTAGGGGCATGTTCGGGCTTGACGCATCAGCTATACACGAGTCAGGGATAGCAGAAACACCTTACATCTTTGGTCGGAAGTCCTCCTAGGAGACGGATAGTCTAAACAAAAAAATGCATCTGCTGGGGTCGTCTTACACGAGGCAAGCAGTTCTTGTCCCTGTGGGACTTAGACCCCGTTCACACTCAAAAAAATGAAGCGGCTTCAACGTGGAAGCCGCTTGATCCGGATCGTTTTCTTGAGTCTGAACGCTCCAAGCGGCTTGGACTTTCACCGATCCGGCTCGTTTGCAATCCATCCCTGGGAGGTAGTTTGAGACACTTGTGAACAAGCCGCTTGGCTGAAATCGCGAGTGTGAACGCAATGTGGCTAGATTCTATATAAATTTCCGATTTGCCCCCTGTTGGAGGTTATATATCCATGTATCGGCGGGAGCAGGAACACACGCCACATTGACAGGTTTGCTCACGTTACTAATTTTTGTGCCCAATGATAAAGTCTGGATAGAAAGAAAAAAAACGCTGTAGGGTCAAGGCAAGTGGAATGGGAAGCAAACAAAGCTTTTTTTAATCACGCGAAGAGAGAGGAACCACAGCAAGCAATCACAAAAAACAAGCATATCTTTGAACAGATCTCTCTCTGGATCATGATATAAGACTATTAAGAGTGGGTTTGAGAAAACCTACAAACAATGTTGTACAAAAAGTACCTGAAGTCCAGGTACGGAATCACAATCAGCTTGGATTGTGTGCGATTAATCTGATTGTCTGTAATGAGTGTGAACGTAATTTTTTTGAAGCGGCTTGCACGTTCAAAGTGGCTTCCACGTTGAAGCCGCTTCATTTTTTTGAGTGTGAACGAGGTCTAAGTGCACAACCCTTCTTCACCTTCAAAAGCCAAGTGCAGGCCAGGTGCATGCCAGACAAACATCCATAACGGTTAAGATCCTTTGCCAAAGGTATGTAGTCTTGGAACTCTAGCTCACACACTACAACCGGCGTCTGTTTCTGGTTCCCAGTTTATAAATAATGCAATGGCTTGAGATGACATTACAAGCCTAAGGTGATCTAAGGACACGCTGAACATATTGGAAACCATATGCACATTCCTAATAATCACCAAGCTAATAGGAATAAATGTAGCATGCAACGTATCCAATGCCACACCTGCCAGCTAAATATCAAACGTCATATAATATCGTCATATCGCGCTTTAAAGGTAAGAGTAATGATTTGTTTTGCTGCTATTTCCACTACATTATAAAATTATGACAGAACGTGGTCATTAAATGTATTTAGTACCATTTAGTCAAAACATAAATAGACGTTTAAGATTCTAATCATATTTTGAATGAAGTTTAAACTGTAATTCACAGTAGAAAAATGATAAAGTAACTAAGAGTAAAGGGTATAGAAATAGACTTTTTTTGCAAGAGGGATCCATCCCTATTAGGAATTTACAATTAGCGACTTTGTAGTATATAATATATTGCTCAACAAGGCACTTGTTTAATCTGCAGAATATGACGTCACAGAAGCAGTGACTTTCTCATTTCAATCTGCGAGTTGGTCTATCGGAAAATTGGGTAAGTTTAATGGTTTATCTGGAGTTGCATTTCAACTTCAATTCAGAATTATTTCTACTGACAGAGATAAACTAAGATGGTATGATAATTTCATCCTCTTTCGAAAGCTTTGTTTTCGGCGTGTCTCTTATTTATATGCTATTGTTTTTTTAAGGAAGAGGGTTGGAAAATGACGTCACAATGGTCACCGATTCACCATCGTTAGGCCTGATAGACGATGTAGTAAATGCAGGGAATGCAAATTTATGTGATAGATTTTATTCGACCTGTTTGTTTCTTTACATTTTTATGTTTTCTCAGTTATGCACTTTCTATATGAATAAATTTATTTCAACGTAGAGTTAAGTTAAATGACGGTCTGAATAGACTGTTGAACAAAGGCTTGTTTAAAAAAGGAATGACTACCAATAACAAAAGGAATAAGATAACGGTAGATATTCTACTCAGGGATTTACTGCAGCACTGTCGTGTTATGTTCGCCTATTTCTTATGATCTAGATATTGCGTAATACGTAAAATTATGACTAAGAAGGTAACAAATTTACAAAACGTAAGAAAATTCTTCTTTATGTCGAAATTCGTTGGGTAATCGTTTGAAACACACAGTGCCGCACCAGTGCCCCAAGTGCAGCGATATACCACATTCAGATCGCCTTACTCTAGCTGCATCAGTGCTCACTTTATTCTGGCGTTAACTTTCAATATTCTTTCTTATGCTTGTAATATAATAGTACAACTACAATGGCCGCATTGTTACTTACGTCCCAACTACTATTTCAATGACTGTTGTTTGAGAGGAGAATAAAGTGCAGTTATTACCAATGAGAATATATATGTTTATTGCTAATCGATGATTCCTACCGTTTTTGTATGACGCACAGGCACCATATGGGGCTAATCTAATGCAACCCAAAACCGATAAATGAGCCCGGCAGGCAAATTCCGTATTCCACACCACGTATTTGTCTTGTCAAGCACACGGATGACTCAACAATGAACATACACCAAGTGAAAATGGTTTCCACTCTGTTATAGAAAAAGACACTCGATTGGCTTGTGCCTCTCGTAGGGGCAATTTTAACACATGGCAACATATAGAAATAAACAACCACGAAAAGGATACTAGAACTAATGATTAGCCCCATTAAATTATTACAGGATTTAATTAATTTATCATCAGTTAAGCTGTAATAGATATAAATTTTCATCTTTTAGGCTTGATTAGTTTTGTAGTGTTGTTACAAGAGAAATCGATTACAAATTCATCAACTGAAAATAAAACAATGTTATTTAGGAATATGATGTATTACAAGATATAGGAAAAGAAACTCATTAGTCAGCAAAGTGACAAATAGTTTCGAATTTTGAACCTTTTAAAGTTAAAGGTTTTCATAATATAGTGTACTTTAAATCTAATTGTCTAATGTCACGCCACCGTGCACCTTAAAAATGAACTGCAACGTTCACTTCTTCGGAAAATATGTGCCGAGGAAATTGAAATGTATTGCAGGAATAAATTGCATATTTCCTGATCAATAGAGAAGCCTAACGGGTAAACCCTGTTAGAATGATAAACTATGTAATCACCATATGTCTATTTAATGTTCAAGCTAAATAGGACACGGTGAGGCGTGAAGCTATTATGTCATGGAGCTTTTACGACAATAGACAGTATGAATAAGCGATAATTTCAACAGCAAATTCACACGCCAGCCATCTTCAATTACTGTAAATGTAGAAATGTTTGCGGTTGTTTGTGTTCACATTTTTTTGCGGTGCCAGCTTCACAGCGAACTCAAAGCCACCTCGGATTTGTTTTCTGTATTCCTCCCACATTGTCTAAGTGCTACGTGAACTACGTACTATACATTGTATGGTATCATAATGCATTGGGAGGTGCATGTACTAACACAGCTCAAATTGAAGACAAATCCGATTTTTGAACATCGAATACATATCTATCAAGAGGAGCTAGGTATCCAAAGGGTAGACACAGGTAGTTCAATGACAGTTGATTACCCCACCACTGCCAAGAGGGATTTTTGCGTCCGTATTCAAGCATTGCCTAGTCACTGGTGTGAGTGTTTTCCAGCTGGATATACGTCAAGGTAGTATCTCATTGCACTTGGGGCACCGGTGCGGCACTGCGGAATTCCTTCACTGCGGCACTGTTGTGTTATTTTCGCCGATTTGATTTATTTTAGATACGTAAAAATATGACTTAGAAGACAACAAAATACACAAATGTAAGAAAATTCGCTCTTTGTCTCCGAAATTCGTTAGGTATTCTACGAACCCCGCAGTGCCGCACAGGTGCCCCGAGTGCAGTGAGATACCACCTTAACCCTCAAACCACCGTAGCTTTTTTGTGACGTAGATTACCGTATGGGGTCAAAACTGACCCCAAAACAGTTTGTACAAATACGGTTTTTTGTGTGACTCTTCTTGTGATTTGTATATATGTTTAGTTTTATTGATCTATGTGGAACAGTCTGACATGATTAGGTGAGAACATTTCTAGCTCATTATCATAATTTATGCAAAAGATCATGAGGACCACATTTTGCACCAATGCGATTCAGACCGGGAAGGAGGTTTTTGATGCCAACTTCAATGCCGTATAGCGCCCGAATGGCTCATGCTAGGGCCACCAAACTTGGTAACTTTTTAAAAAATGTCAAAATCAAAAAAATTCAGTGAACAAAGTATGTTCATCATTTTTCATGTTGCCATGGCAACGAAATTCTGACAGACATATTTATTGCTAATTATTTTTATTATTAAGTTTTCTAATTTTGTATTAAACATTTAAGTTTTAAGGTTTTCTTAGCAGATATCAGTTGTTTATTACATCTTAAGAAATTCAACTTAAATTTCATAACTCAATATTCATAATTTATGCTAATTTAATGACGTCATCAGGCAAAATCCAAGATGGCGGCCGAGATTACCTAAATGACGTCATAATGTCGTCATATAACATGATATTGGCACAAAAGCTGTTACACTAATTTTGGATTACATGTACATCATTCTCTGAAAATTTCGTGATCCTACGGTAAGTAGTTCAGGTGGGGGTCGCAAAGGTTTGTTTAAAAAAATGCTGGGGTCAGTTTTGACCCCACTGGACCATACATAAACTTTCTAAGATAACTTAATCAATAATGAGCCAATCTCGTTAAAAACGTATAAGAAGTTATAGGACATATATACAAACAAACTCATGGGAGGAAATTTGTTTTCGACCAGAAACGCCATGATGGCACACATCGATATACGCCTGGGGTCAGTTTTGACCCCATACGGTGGTTTGAGGGTTAAAGGCACATAGGTTCCAATACTGTACATGACGTGACTATAGCATTATGGCGAATATTGCACGAACACTCCATTTTCTAATTCTCCCTACCGACAATTTACATCCCCGCGAACTTAGATGCATTTACAGTAAATTCTAAAATTACACTCACATGACTATGACGTAGGAGGTGCCATCCACAGTAATTATTGATGGCCAAATCTCGACGTTGTCACGTACATTTATTAATCCGTATGAATAATTATAATCACTTATTAATGAAATTGTCCACGTGTGGACAAGCTAGAGTAAAAGCGATAGGCAAACTAATCCCCAATGGAAATAACAGATTTGGTACTCACTACTTGTGGTGCTGATATGACGTTATGGATATATAACGGACATGGAATGGGGCCTTGTTATTGGTCGACATCATCGGGCTATGTGATTGATACTTACTACTTCTGCGAGACCCCCAGCGTTAAATAGAATAAATAGAGACTAAAAAATAAATTTAAAAAAAATTGAGGGCGACTTGATTCATGTTGAATCATGATGCGTCACCACCTCGGAACTCATATTTTAGGATTACCATTTCCGCTTTGCAAAATATATTGCAAGCAACGTAGATAACAGCATTTGCTTCCCCGATAGATGACACGATCAGGTAATGATTCACGGTTACAATAAGCTGAAAGAACTTCCTTTAGATGTTTTACCAGGCATTCCGCACATGGCATGCTTGCCTCAGTTTGGAATTACATTTTTTCCTGCAATGATTTTAGCCGCATTGCCATGATGCATTTTATAAAGTAACAATTATATTTGTATTATCCTCATAGTGGTACGTATAGCATTCCATAATGACCAATAAAGTCACAAAAAGAAATATTTGAAGACCAGGGCATGGTGGTGAGGATATAAAGTGTGTGTGTATGAGTAAGTTTGTGTGTGTTTTTTTTTGGGGGGGGGGGGGGCGGCAGTAACCACAAAAATATGTTTTTTCCTTACTGCTTTGTTTCTCACTATTTTTAGAAAGCGTGCGATTTTCTAAAATTAAATTTACCATTATGGGCGACAGCATCAGCGTATCAGGAGAGTAGCATATATTCTAAAGACGGTGATAAATTCAAATGTTACGCTAATCGACAACAGAAGACTTAGTATGTAATGCAAAGAAATATGATCCTTATGTAGTTTTGATTGAAATGATATTCAAAAATATTAGGTCGGAAGCACGTCTCTCGTTTTTTCCACTAACATAGGTTTATGATGCATGTACCTTTTGTATTGCCAGGATGCATTCAAATACGTACATCACTAATACAGACTGGAGGACATAGTCTAAAACACTGTGATAAATTGTTCCCTCACACAGTTATACTTTAAATGACCTCCATAAAAAGCGGAGAATGAGCACATAACCAAGTCTCATCAACCTATCCATTATGATTTGCGTCATCACCAGGACAGTAGAGCACCTGATTACCCAATTCACGCCCTGCACGTCAGATAAACCTTAACGACATTACATGTAGGTATCAAATCACTGACCATGTCCTCACTTATGTAATTCATGAAGATAACTGCTAACCAGGTATCCAGGCTACCGTAGGTTGACCATTGCCTCTTCGGGGCGGATGAAACTTTCCCCCGACGTGGTAACCTTTTGCTCCCGATAGTATAGATTTACGAGGTTGGAATTTGCGTTAGGCTTCTACCGGGTACAAAAGATTACCCCGGCGGCAAAAAGCTTCATCTGCCCCGAATAGGGCCTGGCCAATTCACGGTAGACCGGATCATCAGGTTAGATAGTTGCTCGTCAGGAATTCAGGATGCGTTCGTAGAGGGGCAACCTTTGTCGTTTATTGGGGTCATCTCATTAGTATGGACGGCACCGGACCACTAGATATGGGTGATATGTCATTCCCGTCCTCTGGGGAGGGATGGGATCCCCACACCGCTGATAGATTGCGTAGATGACCGTTAGATTCAATCTTGGAGACCGCTGTTGCAACAGCGGGACTCCGCCCTCTATCCATCATGTACTAATTTAAAAGTAGAAATACAAACATACAGGGATTTTACGTTTTCGATATTTTGAAATTGCATTTGAAAAGATTGTTACTTTTTTGAGAAGGTAATGTTCGTTCCTCATTTGCCCTGCTTAGTAAAAGACAAATGTGTCTTGCTTTGTTTTTAACAACTGCAGAATATGTAGACATCTATAATGATATCGATGATTCAATTTTGTTTTCCACTACATGATTGTTTACCGGCATGAAGGAGTTTTGCTGTAGTTTCTTAAAAATCCACAACGTATTTTTGCTTTTTAAAGATAATTTCATACTATATTATTGTCCAATTATTCGTTGTTTTTACTGTTAGCTTATTCCATTTTGTTATTGTGTGTTCTCTGGTATGGTATGCAATTACATTTTTGTATTGACTTTCCGTCAATACATCATTTTTAATGAAAGATCTCAACCTGAAAATAAAGCCATGTTCTGTGATAAATGGACAAGACAGAGATAGACAATGTTAATGTGGTCCATACTTCATAACCTTTCCCTAGGGGAAATGCATCCCAAAAGATTGGCCGTATACAATAGATGTCCAATATTGATGCACAAAAAGAGCATCACGTGGAAAGACACTGCTAATCCTTTCTCCGATATTAGGTTCAAATATACAACTCCTAAAGGTTACACGATTAGGAAAGAAGAACGATGTGACATCGCCTCGTCCTGTTCTAGTCCGGTTTAAGAGATATAGTGACAAATTAAATATTCTATATCAATCGGAATTACTATCGAATCAAAATATTTTATTGACACATCCCAAATTCTCATATGAAGTGTCTGATCTAGAGCATGTTCTTCTCAATTACTGTAAAATCCTACTTCAAGTTCCCAGAAGTTCCGTTAATGCCGCCGTAAGGGGTGAACTCGGAACATTTCCATTATACATTGAAGCTCAATCTCAACTTATTAAATATTGGCTTAGACTACAAAACCTTCCAAACGATAGAATAGTTAAAAAAGCTTACGATTTTGCTGTTGAACAAGAACAGGACTGGGCCGTACATGTACAAGACATATTGTGCAGACACGGTTTCCAAAATGTTTGGTTAAACCCTGCAGTTGACGCCAAACATTTTGGAAACGTGTTCAAGGAACGTCTGAAAGACACGTTTGTTTCTGGCTGGAGGCAAGAGATAAGAAATTATAGCAAATTGCAAACCTATTCTAAATTCAAGACCAACTTCACTCTCGAAAAGTACCTTTCATCAATTCAAAATAAATCATTTGTTGCTAACATAACAAAATTGCGAATTAGTGCACATTGTTTGGAGATAGAAAAAGGTCGATATAATAATATACCAGCCACTCAGAGACGCTGTCCTACTTGCAATCATGGTATCGAAGACGAACTACACTTTCTATTATTATGTCCCACATATACTGAGGAAAGGCAGAAGCTTATGGACGTTATCAACAAGACTACAAACATAACATTACCTAAGACAAGTTCAGAAACTTTCAATTTACTTATGTCATGTCCTGATGCAATTTCCTTGTACATAGGCCAATACATATCTACTGCTTTTCAAAAAAGGAATCGTATTGACACAAACACTTGATGTTAACTCTGTATCGTGTACCACTATGTTCTAGTAATACCTGTTTCCCATGAATTAATCCGCTCAGCTAAAGTAGCATAGCGACTAGTCATTTGTTACATAGAACCCTCTTACCATTGTTATGTATAAGCAACCACGTAGATATTAGTTTTGATGTTCTGTACATGTATTACACCCGAACTTGCCATACATTGTACCCGTACAATTGTTGCGCAATAAAGATCATTCATTCATTCATTCATTCATTCATTCTATGGCATATTTTTAACGTTAAAATGAAATATAGGTAGAAGTGGTCAGACATTCTTTTATAGCCTTAGGCACTATCTTATACCACGAGAAATTTTGCTTTTGGCTTCCTTTGCTGGCGTCAAAATATGATACCGTTTGGATTAGTAGGTTAACAATAATATTTTGAGGTTTCTCAAAATCCATGAAAAATCAATGTGTTCTTTTTAATGATCTGCATTAGGAGAATGAATAACAGGTGAATGATAATCTTTATTGCATGTTCATGACTGTAGGTTTAATGCACAAAAAACACAAGTGGTCTAATGGATGAAAAAGAAAAAAGAAAATCATGTGCACATTAAAACTAAAATGATAACAGTAGATGCATAATAACACTACGTGAAACAGAGAACGAAAGGATGAGATTATCCACACCTTAAGAGACGGCCCCGAACACATTTACAACTATGACGTCTTCTCTGCATGAATAGAATACGTTATACTGAATGCACTGTGTATGTTTTTCAACTCGATATTCAATTTGTAAAATGATATCAGTGATAAGAAAACAAGAAAATAAAGCTACAAAATTAAAAGTTTTCAATTAAGTACGGAATTCTAGGAACATAATGTCGTGATAATAGACTCAACAAGACAATGTTCTGGGGAAATAACAAATAACATTTATTACTTTGTTTCTGGGATAGGCTATTGAAATATCAAAACTGTATGCATTTAGCATTAATAAGAAATACACAGAAAATTAAACCTTGTGAACCGTATGTTTAATGAAATAAATCTAACAACTCACAGCCTCTCCACATATGAGAGCTATTGTAGTCGTACGCCTCGATAACGAAACAACAAATATACCTTGTTCTTAGAGATTCCAAAAGAGAGCCAGTTACATCCCGTGTTGTACGAGATGTGATCTGAAATGATACAATATTGCCATCCCCATGGGCGTGATCAAACGTTAACTAATTACTCACTGTCACTCAGAATTG
>NC_049986.1:6145923-6152778 GCF_000003815.2 Branchiostoma floridae
TTACCGCTACCCGCTATCGGCCCAGCCCACCACAGTATCTTTGATTATTGAAGCACATTTCTATTTGGTATTGATATTGCCGCGATATTCCATATCACCACTTCATATCGTCTTTTTGATACAGATATAGGCATAAACAAATTAGTGGTTGAGCGAGGTATAATTGATTCTTGGCTTACTGATTGGAGGAAGATTATGCATAACGATAGTAGCGGGTAGCCATGGTACAAAATATCTACGAATGGCAACGCCTATACCAAACGGAAAGAGCAGCGCCATTATCAATAGCAGGAAACGCTGTCAAACAGAACCGACTCATGTCCCTAAGGGTAATTACATGGAATGACTAAACATCGCGCATGGCCTCTTCTCTCCAGTTCGTTGGGCAAAGTGCATTGAATCGAACCCCAGTATGTCTATGTCAGGTTTCCCACCTGTGTTATATGTATGTAGGCTAATCTTAGATAGAATGTACTCCAAGTACACAACGGCATTTCGCTGTTACGGACACATTAACCATGTTGGTATATTGCTATTTTACTTTCTTTGTCAGTTGTAATCTTTTGTTTTTCGAGAGGAGATGTTGATATTAGCATGTTGCACCACCTCTCTGCCCTGTACTGTAAAATAAAAAAAAAGCTTTTCAAAGCATTGGAACAAACCGTTATTCTGCATACCTACTAGATAAAAATATACTTTTGTTATATACATGCACGTACATTACCAATTATTACCTGTATTCGTTTTAGATAAATACGACGGTCTATTTTATAATTATAGAGAAACTTCTTTAAAACCCTAGGAGGTAAAAATGGCTTCAGCATTGTAGAAATTGCCAAATAACATGATTCCATTGTACTATCTATGCATGAATTAAATTTATCATTTACACACCCACACAAACACACGCACCTACCCCCCCCCCCACACACACATGCACATACACAAAACTAGGCGTTTTATTGCTTGTAAAACTATTTCAAAATAGTAGTTTTTTTTTTCATTGTATGAATCATACCTTATCTACATTCATTCATGCGCGACTAAAAGACTTTTACTATGTATGTCGAATGAATCACACCGGACAACGGTCCTTTTGAAACGCCCCAGTTTTCTCTCTTCCTCGCCATTCATATCATCCACCGGGAAGACACACGGGCGAATTATCGACCAGTGTCCAGTGTCAAAGGAGTCACACCGACCCGGGCCGTGCTGCAAAAAATGGTTATTTATGTAGAACGTTACGTTTTGTGAAATTCCATCTCTATTGGTGCACAACGTAACCTCCCTTGCAGCGCTGGCTTTTATTTCATTTATTATTCTTATAAATTAGGTAGGGGTATGGGGGTGGTTTGCCCTCATTCACAATTTTTAACATGTAAGCCAGGTTCTTATGCTGGAAAGGTCTACCCAAATCTCCCCCCCCCCCAAAGACCTCATAGAGTGCTGCAGCTGTAAAGATGGATACGCAGAAAAGGTTTTTTTATTGCCAGGATTTAGTGTGAAATGGTTTCAAGTGCGGCGAGAACGTGCAAAATCTAATAACTGTGGGTAAAAATTTGCGGCACAATTTCAAATAAGATACTAGTTCAAAGGAATATTCTCCTATTTCACCAAAATTTTAAAATTCTATTGATATTGTTATCAATACTTACTTCGATTATTGGATATGATTATTTGGAATCATTTTCATTGGTGTTGATGAGTATTTGGGCTGTGATTCTGCATAAGCCATACAAATTGCTTTGTTTTCATTGTAGTACACATGGACACTGTAAAAGAAATGATTAGTAATCCAGTAGACGTACCAACTATAGTAATGATTTATAACGAGATCTGTAAAAAAAATATTTTCATGCCTTCAAGTACTAGAGTTTATTAGTTCCTTTATCGAAATTTCATCCAAAGCAGCAATGCTAATGTTTGGTGACATTGAACATACATGCATTACACGTTGTCCAGAGCAGTTGTATAGACATAGACATTGTGGTACAATAGAACATTACAATTTTCAACATGCAAGGAGTGGTAAGTATATCAAATGAACAACTATATATCATAAAAAATAAAGCCTAAAAATGTCTACATTAAGGGATATAAAAATTGGAAGTTCCAATGCAGTACCATAATGTAACAAATTTTAAGAATTGCAGCAATGCAACAATGCTAATGTTTGCTGTATTTAACACACATGCATCACACGTTGGAACAGCAGTTGTATAGAATGGGGTAGTGGTACAATAGAACATTACACTATTCAACATGCAGAAGTGATAAGTATATATAAAATGAACAACTATATATCACTAAAAATCATGTCCATATAATATATACGCCACAGGATATCAAAACCGGAAGTACCCCTGCCATAATATGACAACTTTTAAAGATTCCAAAGATACACAAGGCTTGCCCTTGGTGCTGAAAATCGAAGAGTTCTAACCCCAATTTTATCAGTCAGTAAACCGCCATGTATGCAGATAAAAATGATATAACACATCATTTGTGACATCGCCTACTGGCCAATATATTGCCACATTCTACATTAAGATCTCATCTTATTTGGAAATTGAAAAGCACTGTTTTTCTTCTAAGTAACAGCAGTTTATTTTCTGAGTAGATCAAAATCACTTCTAGATCAATATGATAACTTGGAATGTATAAATTATCACAAAAATGTCTCGCATTGAAAGACCGATGTCAGAATAAGGTCAAGAGGGATCTTGTAATTGGCTTCAATTGTCTATACCATCGGATATCAAAACCGGAAGTTCCCCTGCAGTACCATATGAAGAGCTTTTGGGGTCCATCATGTAACAACTTTAAAGAATTCTGAGGATGGACTTATGTACAAACTTGCAAGACGGTTCCTCCGGACATTATATACGTGCTCACTGATACTGATACATACACACACACACACACACACACACACACACACACACACACACACACTCACACACACACGCATACACACATACACACACACCTACACACACACACACACACGAACACACACACACACACGCACACACTCACACACACACACACACACACACACACACACACACACACACACACATATCCCGTGATTGCATTTGATTGGTTGCCGCTGTATGAGTCATACATAAATTTGTCATGGCATCAAGCGTTCACACGACACTTCATACACTGTTTCATACACTGTAGTGATAAACCAATCCGATTTTCAATTTTAGTCGAATGTTTCGCTCAATTTAAAGCACGGGAATTTGCTACGGTATGATAAAACATCGTACATGTCAGAACTTCTTATTACATAATTCTGTTTATTGTTGTCATTATCTAATGATTTGCTATGACAGCAATACTCTGTGCAATAAAAAATACATTTGTTTTGCCACTGGCTTAAAATTTCATGCAATGGGGGCAATAAACTAATTTTACCATTTGGCAAAGTTTACAAATATTTGTAAATATTTGTAAATGTGAAATAATCCCACAGAGGTTTCACAATTATTGTAAATAAAGATACTTAAAATTTGTACAGTTACTTTCAAAATGTTTCTAAAATATTCAAAGGAATTCAAATAGATGAGTATTTTCTTAGTCAATGTTTTGAAAAGAATTTAATTATTGTGGCTTATTCTTTTAATCAAAATAATTCAGACTAATTACAAATATCACCTAAAAACCATCATGGTGACTTGGAATGGCCTCTAAACACTTAACATTTTACCAAAATACATGTTCTATGTGACAGCCAACTACAATGCGCTCTTTTGATGTATCATCTAATATGTTTAATATATGATATCCACCATGACTAGGGAATACCATTACACAATAGTGAAACATTTAAAGGTCAGTGAAGCAACTACACATGCGGTGTTTCAAGTATATGTTATCAGCAAATGTGTATGTGTAGCGGCATTTCGGGGCAAGTAGATACCGCCTGTTCTTGTGCAGATATGCTATAAACTACCGCTTTTGTAAGTAAAGATAAGAATGCAAATTATATTGATGAAATCTATTTATACAAAATGTATAGCATTTGTCTTATCCGTGTCATTTGCAACCAAGTCATTTAATCATACAATTCTTGTTGATATTATCTGCCTATTAAATTAACAAATAGTCCACTCAAATGATTATCTAGCCTTACTTTCTTCAAGCTATTGCATTTTTCTATCTTGATGTCAAACAAATTGCCTGCGGAACTTCTTGCCAAAAGCCTTACCGCCATCATTTGCCCTCGCTTAAAACCAAGACCAACAAGAAGATTATCATCTGGGAAAATGTGTGTACCAAGACGTATTCCTTGCATGTATGACTTCAGGCTGTCACATTATCTGATAAAGGCACACCAGCGTCGTTCATCTTTCAGGCGACATAAGTCGATTTCCGTTCATCTTTCTGGCAATCGCGACATAAGTCGATTTTGCAAGAAGCCATTGTCAAATGTTGCAGGGGGGGATATTTTATCCTTCTTTAACACAGGCTACTTTGCAACTTTATTAATTTTGAGACCTCTTTGCTGTTCAAGTGACACATGCTTCAATAAACAATTACTTACGTTATACTACAACGTGTAAGAAAGGCTGCGATCCTTCTTTGATCTATTATAGATTATTACTCCCAGTCAGGAAATCTTTCTCTCTGTATGTTCTGCGCATGGGTTTCAATCAATAGAAAACAGTCAACCATTGCTGAAATGGATTTCTGTTATCTTTTTACACATACTAGTTTAAAAGAGCATATTGAAGTTCTTTTCCATCTACTAAAGATTTGCTGAGCTAAGTAGGAACGTGAAGGGCAATTACCAAGACGCCTCGATGTCTAGCACGAACAGACGATGGTTTATTTTCTGCACAGCTTACGGGCAAGCATAATCTCGAAGGAATAGTCTTCTTGTGAAATCGCCGATGGAAAATCGTTGAACCTCTAAAGTCTGTAAAGATTTTTAGCAGATTTGGCAGCTTTCACGTTGTTAATGGCATGTTAGATTTAAAGTCTGTTAAGTGTTTGAATTGAAACCGGTTGGCAAATTGTGAATACATGGTGAACACATATATCATTGGTGCTTAAAATTAACGTGTTTTGACCTAAATGTCAGCAATCAATAACCACAATCTACGTTAAACTGATTCGGACATCAGGCAGACTGTCTGCATAGAAGAAAAAAATTAAGTTGTGTACACATTCAGTAATTGTTAATCGGCGGTAGAGTATCTTGTAACTGTAAAATAAGGCAATACTCATAATGCTGCAAATGATAACTAGGAAAAGTTCAAACTCGACTGTCCACAAGGTTAAAAAAATGCTTGAAATTGAATTTTTGGAGGGCATTTCTTGAGTTGCCCTTGGTGCTGAAAATCGAAGAGTTCTAACCCCAATTTTAACAATCAGTAAACCGCCATGTATGCAAATAAGAATGATGTAACACAGCATCTGCGACATTGCCTATTGGTCAATATTTTGCGTAAGACATCTACATCGAGATATCATATCATTTGCAAATCAGAAAGCACTGGTTATCTTCCATGTATTAGCACTCTTTATTTCCTGAATAGTGCCACTTCTAGATCAAGACGATAATGTGTAACGTATCACAGGAACTGCCTCCTCTTAAAAGACCGATTTCAGAATAAGGTCGTGGGGGATCCTATCATTGACTTGCTATCTCCTGTAAATTGCGTTCATCCCCATTGTAATGCATTCGGAACACGACCCACTCGCCCACACGCTTAAACGTGATGACTCACAATGCCTCAAACTTATTGTGGGCATGCAGGGTTTTCTGTGCAATTGATGTCAATCGATACCAATGCATATGAAGAACAATCTAGATGCTAGGACGAAGATGAACATGCCTCCCGGTCATTAACTGTCGTCATAAACGTAATTTGGAGTCATGCTTGGTGTAATGGTTTTATTACGCTGGGTGCAAATTGCTTTGGAAAAGTAAGGCTTATTTTTCAATTGCGGCATGTGCAATGGTCTGATAGTTTAGTTGATTTAAGAATACCAGTACTATATAGAATGTAAAGAAGCATAACGCACAATATCCAGAATCTTTCAAACATACATTTCATGTTTGCTCTTGTCTGTCTAGAGCATATGTTTTTCGGCAATTCAAAATATGTTAAGCGACATTGAATATCTTCGACTGTACCTCATGAATCTTAATAGATATATTCATGCTTTTAATAATCATGCAGAAATAGATTCAAATAAAAAAAAAATTAACTTGATCCAGATGCAGCTGGAACTGCGACACATCGTAGGTATCAACTCATCATCTTCAAACACAGCCAAAGAACACATAGATCTTGGCCAAAAAGGCCGGAGTTGACTTTGATAATCATTTTTTTAATACCTTTACAGAACCTTAGCATTATTATTTGAACACAGCTAACAGTAAGAAGTACAATAAACTTTACATGCATAAAAAACAATAGTAAAACTCGGTATGGAGTTCTGCATCTGCATATATACCCCCAAATGACCCCGCGAGGGGCAAAAGTAGGGGGGGGGGAGCTGAGGCTCCCGGGTTAGGGCGGGCACGGAAGTGCTCAACGTTGGGAGCGCTTACAAGTTATTCATATTGAGGGTGATTTTTTACTGTTTATATTATTTACAGAGAGATATGATAACTGATAGATAGACATTTAAAAACTAGAATGGGGTATTGTATTACCAAATAATTACATCTATATTGCATGAAGTGCAATGACGGTATTATGGTAACATTAAAACATAATTATTAAACCACATGCCGAGTTACCCCCGAGGGTACATTACATTGTGCTAAATTCTACTTAATATGCATACCTTATCCATGACACAAACATGATAGCACTCTTATTCCAGTCA
>NC_049986.1:6152878-6225357 GCF_000003815.2 Branchiostoma floridae
GATATTACCATTCATAGTTCAACATTATGTATCTGTTTCCTCCTTCGATGATTCTCAAATTTAAGTAGATTCATTTTTTTCAGGAATGCCACGTAATGTCCCAACTGGTATACGTGACACGAGTCTCGCTTGCGACAAGTTATATTGCATACGTGACACAAGTCTTGCATGTTAAACCATTTGGAGTGACAGCAATGGATTCGATCCGTTTTTATTTCACTGATCTTGTGCCCATTAGAAAGGAAGTTGACGCGATTTTTCTCCCTTTACTCGGGCGTAAATGAGTACCTAGTTTGGGTTAGAGTCCCCCTATGGCTTGTAAGTTAAATAGATATTCCATGTTCGACTTGAGAGAGACCAGGCCCCTATCTTAACATAGAACACTTTTGAAAGGTATAGAGGTCCTTTCATTTGTGGGTGGTTCAAAACCTAAGGTCCTATTGCCTCACCTAGGGTCATTACTGCCATATGGAAGTCACCCGGGTTATCACTGAATGTCATCCGCACTTGACCCTTTTGGGTTTGCCCCGCCTATGGCAAGATCCTTCCAATTCAGCCGCTTGTGGCGAAGAGGGAGTAGCTGTGAATAAAACATCAAATGCTTTCCAAAGGTCAGCTCTTTGAATCTGTCCTTTGCATTGAAATAAGTACTAGTATCTGGTGAATGTACTGGGTAAACCATTGTTGCCAGATATAATTAGGATTGTATTAACGCGGTAAAAGCCACCATGTATTAGGGTTAATTAGCGACATCCATCGCCTAGCTGCGATAAACACTTGGAAATTCAGTTTTTGTCCATTTTTAGGCTACGTTTACCAAATAGTAACTATCAAAAATCAGTCAATGTAAGAAAATCATGGTATTGTTGGCGCCTTGACCACACTGTTAACATGATTAATACATTTTCACTTAGTCTAGCAGTTACATTATTTTTCATGTTTTATCGTTCCGCAAGCCTCTTTACCATTACAAATTACAATCGAAATCAACTACCCGACCATGCGACGTGTAAGGTGAATCAAGGCATATCAAGGTGGCATAAATTCAATGTTAATGTAATTTCAATAGTTTGGTAACATCGCCCCCAAATAATGCATTGGAGGACTGTTAAAATATAATAATACAGTTGCAATGGCATTCTTCAAGTTCCTGTGACCGTGACTTTTACATGGTTACATAAGCTATGCAAGGTATCAGTTCGGCGATTAATTCTCTACCCGAATGATTGGCTCTGTTAGGTAATGGGTGCCTGGAAGCAGGGATATTTATGCACCTCATGGTACTCTTCGATCGTGGAAATCGACCGCGAAAAGAAGGAAATAAATAAAGAATGCCCTTTTATTTTGGCTATCAAACCTTTTTTAGTGGCTGGAAACATTTGTAAATCTTAACAGGGAGATATGTAATGTTTCAGTACGATAGTGCAATATTATTTACCCTTTGGTGTTTTTCTAGATATTACAAACGTCTCGGTTACAAAATCACCATTTTTTGTTAGGGTCAGTAAGCGTACAGATAACATCAAGAGCAATGGGACGGAAATTCCTTGCTTTGGCGTTGTTTATCGAAAATCTTATGGATTTGTATGGATAGATTTTTAGCATTTTTATAAATTAATGTTCAAGTAAACAAAGCTGATAAAACTCTTTGCCTGCAAAATATTAACATTATAGGAATATGGAATTTGATATGAATTGGTTTGATAGATTCAATGCTTCATCCATTTAAAGCCGACTTTACAAAACATGAATACAAACATTAATATTATTATTTCGATTAATACAGAGTTTACTAACTACTTCTAATTGAAATATTCAAAATAAGAAAAATATTTGATATATTAAGACAGCTCGTTTAACTCTGATGTTAGGATTTATACAAAAAGAATAAAGCATTTTGATGTAAAACATTGAAATTAACCAAGGTTACCATTGCCGCTAGCCGGGACTTTGTCGACATAGTAAACACTTTCCCCATTCAAAAAGAATAGTTATTTCACACCGTATTAGCTTAACAAGATAAGACCTTCCTGAGGAAATATTATGTAAAACTCGTTGTATGCATCTTTATCTATTCCACCCAGAAGCAGCGACACCGTTTTATTGTGCAGTTTGTCAAAAGCCATCAAACATTTCATGACACGTTGTGCATTACCGGAATAATACCGGATATAGTGTTAGGGGAATGGCGTCACACCGTGTCACACTAATCCTCTAGAGAGGCTCCCGCGTGTGATGGTAATATATTCTCTCACGGAAGACTAGCGCGGAAACTCCTACATGAATAACCTTTATATCTGCAGTTTGATATAAAGGCAAAAAGCATAAGCCGTCACTCGTATAATCCTACTATTGGGTGAATACTTTGTGACATTGCAGTGTTCGGCTATGCCGATATATCAAAACTGCATTTCGTGTTTTATTATTTTTTTACGAAAACTCTAATTATAACCTTTAAATCTAAAACCTAATAAAAGACAAAAAGCATGAGACGTCACTCTAGAAATCCTATTGTGAGGTGAATACTTTGTGATATTGCTATGCCGATATATCAAGCTGCAAGAGGTGTATTTGGTGCTTCAATTTTTCCACGAAAAAAAACTAAAAAAAGATAATAAAAAAACTAACCTTTAAATGTACAGCCTAATATAAAACAGAAACTATAAGCCGTCAAATCTACGACTTTGTAAGTGCTCTGTGATTATGCAAAGATGGCCTGTGCCGATGTGTGGCAATTGTAAATTTGCTATGTTCTTTTTTTTCTGCTTCAGATGTACATGTTCAGACACCGATATTGCTAAGCCCCTCACCTATTTAGAAATTCTAAGAAAGCACATGCAATTCTACGAAAGGGCAATGAAAATAAAGGAAAAAGGAATCTATTACTAATACTTGCAAAATGGCATCTGTAAACAGATAAAAAGGTTTCGTAGTTATAAAGAATCTTAGTTTTCTAAAGAAAAAGTTACCTAACTTAGCTTTGTAGTTTGCACAAGAGATTACCGGACTACGTTTTGAAACACATGTCCTTGTAATGTGCATTTTTATTAATCTTTGCTATATTTGGCTTTCTACTATTAGCCATAGCCCACAGGTAAGCTTTTTGTCATCTTCTTCTCATATATGCCTTCTTCTCATGCTTGCGGCAGTGCACTCGCCTGTTTGATGATATAATAGAATTGTGCATACCTTTAAATTGTGAAATTGTGAAATTGAACATGAGATACGGCTCCTATGCATTTCATTCTGCCTAATTAGTTAAAAAGTGAAACTTTAACATGAACATTACAGATGCTAAGGAAATGTAATATTTATCGTAGACTTTTAACATCGTGTTTTTTTGGCTTTGACCAATTAACCTGAAATACAATAGCTTCACAAAAACAATCACTGCTTGAAGATAAAATTATAATAATAATTCTAGTTTGCTTAGCTTAGTGCTCCCTAAAGCCCATACATACGAACATGAAGCAAACGTCATGGGACTTTACTGGCGCATATTGTACGGATTCTCTGTGAATAATTTATTAATAGATTACGTCAATACCCAACCGGGACGCTTTTAATATAGATCACATTTCATTACCTCAAATCGGTAAAAAATAGTAGGGTACTAAGTCAGCAATACCTCTTCTGTGTATGAATGACTTCACTGTTTGAAATATGTATACACGAGCCCAATCAGAAATTTGTTTATTGACTGCGTTTGAGGAAAATTTGAAACTATCATATGGTTATGTTTAAGGAGTGGATTTGAAATAGTTCTTGTGACCTTGCAAATAAAAATCAAAAGACACTGCAAGGATCACACTGAAGACATTTGATCGTTTGTGCATTTAGGATATTCAATATAAAAACATAGTCATAAAAACCTCCTAACTCTAAATTATACAGAAATAAAAAAGTGTGCATGTTTGTATGTGTCAGAGAACTTCATTTTATCCAAATTTTAATAGAAATTATCATTTTGATATAAGACACAGTCAAATAGTTGAATTCAACTTGAATTTGCAATAGAATAAAATGTTTAACGTAAGAGTTGGGTAAGTTAGATCCCTATCCAAAAGACTAGGGTTACTGTCTAATATATGATAAATCAAATTCATCGACACTTCTCAAAAAGCAACAGAATGTACACAATTGCTGAGTAATGCAATATGGTGGTCTTTCTATTACGCATATAGATATTGCTATATTGTAAATCAATTTAAAATTGCGGGAAATTATTTCGTGGTTAGGAGGGAAATTATCGTGTTCACGGTGGTTTTAAGATCGCGATACCTTACATTTAAGGAAACCCCGGTACCCTACGGGCAGCCATTCGGAAAGCACCTAACAGAAACTTGCCAAGGGTGCTACAGGCGGACAGAACAGGTTTTGCCGGTATGGTCAACTGTCACTGATCTATCCATATCTACCCCCTCGATGCGTATCCTTTTAGTTGCATGTATCTGTTGTGCAAAAGGTCGGACTGTGTTCAATTTGTGCTATAATCTGTGCATTCTCACCGTGACATGAACTCCCATACATTAATACTTACATGTAGTGCTTGGGGAAATTATAGACAGGGAGAAGACAACAGCAACAAAAATCAACAACACTTTTGGGGAACTTTTGCAGCATCTTGGTGTGCCCTCTCTTTTAAACTACAGCAAACTATAATTCTAAAATGCACATTTTAGTGCAACAGTAGAAGCTATTAAATCGTAAGAAAATGTATTTTCTGGCAATTCACAAAATGCTGTGATGTTACAATGGTCCAATTAGGAGCGCGTCCGCACACTCGGGCGTAATTCAAGAGGCAGAATTCACTTTGAAGTGCTCGTAAGAAGATGGCTAACGGGCGATGTACACTAAAACCCCTCCATTTACGTCCGTGTAGGATGGATGAACTGCATGCTACATGGACGAAGATGATTGTGGGGGCTTAACCCTACCTGTCGTTAGCAAGGATGGGAATCACGTGTTTTGTTTTTTGTACGGTTTCTGACTTGCTGATTATCATCACCAAGAAGTTTCTAATTTCGGTGTCGTTTATCGCTGTGTATGTGTGCTCGTCTATTGTGTGTTGGTCTATGAGCACTGAAACTCACACGAACATATATGGGCATCCATGCGACATTCGATTGGAGTTATGAAAACAACGGTCAAAATCTATTGGTATTTTAGTGACTTATAATTCTGCAGTGGAAATAACAGTTTCTGTATCTCTGGGTATGCTATATTTTCGGTTGCTTTAGATATGCACAAAGCTTTTTGTGCAAAGAGTAATCCGTTGAGGTATGAGCCCCTAGCGACTTTATAGAACTGCAAGGGATATTTGTAATTCAGACCTTGAAGGAAAAAATTCAAGAACGTGTTGACGAATCACCCATGTGTTTTTGTATGTTTGTTAATGATTGCTAAGAACCAATCGAACGCCGTGATATCAATATGTCTATATCTTTTAAGCCTTTAAATTCGGCGTAAATGATCTTGTTTGACGACACAAATTCAAAGTAACACATGTATTTGGATAGTTCCATCTCATTTTTAAAAATAGAAATACAATGTACACATAGATGTTTTTGAAATTAAAAACAACTTTTAGGAAGACGACACCATGCAAAAATAACTTTTGACAAGGTCAGTTCCCATGTGGGATTACGTAAGTTTAAATAGGACCCTGATCTCCCAGTGGATTCACCCAAATTGCCACTTATACAATAGCTAGGTCGTGAATATTGCAATGCGCTCCACTGTTCAAGGTTGGCCCGTCATACTCAATGACAACATGTTTTAATGTGTACATATCGTTTTCGAAATATGCCTGGACATCTGATAAACCGGAACAAAATGCAAATGCTAATTATGAATTGCGAGGTGGTAAGTGGCCTGTCCTATTTTATTTCGTTTACTATATTTCAATAGTTACAGAGTCCCCGAATGTGTTTGAATCTATACGTTATCTATTTTGGAAAGAAGGTTATGTTTTAGTGTTGTTGTTTTGTATGTTTGTGTTTGTGGATGGACAGCATTACCCTACATGGTCCTGGTATATTGTATTGATATGTAGGTGGGTATTGAAGATACCTTGAGATTATTCTATTTTAGCCACCTAGCATTTTAAAAAAATGGAATTCGAGATGACTTTTCCACTGGGAGTCACCAATTCTATATTCTCCCCCACTACCCATAGGCTGTGATCAATTCAGCTTCCAACGCAGGTCATAATATTGTTAGATGGATATCGCTCTTGTGTACAATCAAGTTATTCGGACGCACAGTTATCTGCATGTACATCATTTCGAATCTCTACATTGAAATTGCACTCGTGTCATGTGACCTGTGTGACCTTTGTCTTCTGCGTCACGTGACAATTATCATGAGCTGATGAAAAATGGCGGAAGCAGCACGTCACCGGAACGTACTGCGCCTGCGCGAAAAGTATAGACATGCTAAACCCTTACCGTTTAGCGGTTTACTAAAGGGCCGCATTTAAGAAAGTACGTGCGTATATAAGGGTAAAACTCCGTGTACGTTTTACACGAAACCATGTCTCTAACATATACTGTGCAACAAGCGGGATTTCAATGCAACGTTGACCAAACCAAGCCCCAAACTACCAGGGTTTGCGCAGGCGCAGTACGTTCCGGTGACGTGCTGGCGGAAGCCATTTTAATGTCTTGTAACTAAGAAGCTAGATTAACAGTCGTGCGTGTAAGTCTAATCTATCCATAGTAAATTATCCTACTATAATATTAACTTCTTATTTGCGAACTTTTATTTAATTTTTTTTCATCCATATCCATACTGTGGCATGAGTTCTTAAAAGTTTTTGCACGTATTTTTCAACAGAAATTATTTTTTATGTTTATTCTAGTTCTCTTTTATTCCTTTGTTGCAATGACTTTTTTTAAATAGAATATGTATCTACGCAACATATTTTACATCTGAACTGGTGCACGAGACACAAAAGACTACAGAATAGCAACGATAGATTCAGAAAGACATGTTGGAGAAATCTAAAGCATCCCCAAATTATAGACATATCAATAAATGCATCCACAGGTAGGTTTTCAGTGTCCTTTTAATATTGGTCATGGCACCTCACCTAGATACATCAAATATGATATACCTCAACCTTAAGTACAAAATGCCTCAGACCGGCTCATCTTAACGAAGATCACGTTTGAAGTGCACCTGATTGATGGGGCTGTCTTAAGCGAGCCACTATCTCTTCCTATCTGTAGTACACTGATGGCAGATGGCAAAACCTTTCCTGCACACAAACGACCGCACCCCGGAGCACAAAAAGCATGAGGAAAATGACGTATTCGTCTAGAATAAGTCATATTCTGTGGGCCGGGCGGGACGGTCTACGATTGTCGAACTATTTCCTAAGCAAAATATAAGGGAAATAATTTACTCGTCTAGAATAAGTCAATTTCTGTGGGCGGGATGGTCCACGATTGTCGAACGATTTCCTAAGCAAGATATATGGGGAACAAGGTATCTGTCTAGGATGAGCCATGTTCTTTTGGCGGAATATTCTATGGTTGTCGTAGTGTTTCCTACTGTTTCCTACTGTTTCCGTAGTGTGTGGTCACATAGGTCATGCGACCGTCGTACGATTTTGATGCCATAGGATTTTCAAGTAGACTGTGACAGAATCAACCACAAAAATGGATCCAAAACCATTTTGTACACTAAGACAGTTGAACTTTGCAGGAGACGTACATTTTTCCCTCCAAAATGCCCGAAGTTAGCGATCGTACGACGATCACACGACCTATATGGGACTTCTCCCTTAGCAAAACATGAGGGGATTAAAGTGTATGTTTACAATAATTCATGTTCTTTGGGTGGGAAAGTCTACAACCGTCGAGCTGTCTCCTATAGGCAAACGATAAAGCAAATAAAGTATTTGTTTATAATAAGTTATGTTTTGCTGGTGGGGTAGTATATGATTCCTTAACAATTTTTGTATCAACCGCTTGTTGTCTATTCCCCTTACTATGCAATGCATTCTTGCCAAGGGCAATACTTATATTGTGTGCCTTTTGGTTGTACACCAAGTGCTTGTTTATATAGAAAACGACACGCCCCCTTTTATTGTGCAATCAATAATTATATGAGTGGGGCATGAAACTCAAAAGTTACTTTGTTTATCAATGAAGTAGACAGAAGCATTTATTTTCCAAATGCCTGTTATCTACAACGTACACATTAGTGAACTTTACCGTTATTCATATAAATCTATTACCATGTCACACGATGTACACAGATATTATATTATCTAAGACATGATCAGAATCTCTATGTATGATAAACGCATTGGTACACAATACAGTAAAATGCGAATAGATACATCCGCCTCCATTGCAATGTTCTGTGACGTCAGTTAAAAACGCGCCATTGCACTATCTTCATTTTATTTCATCCATGTAATCTGATAATATTTCACTGTCGGTGGCTAATTTACCGATCCACTTTTTTTAAAGCAATGTGTCTACAATAATTGTTGCGTTGGTGGGGCATAAGCCAAGAGATGTTAACATCATAAAACGTTACACGTCAAGCATAAATCGGACAGAGCACGCCAACTTTTGCGCGCTCAGTCAACTTTCTGGGTGTTGATACCTTACCAATGCATGTGCTACTTTTTTACACGAATAAAACATTGTAATCTAGTTTGATTTCTATAATAGAATATGCATAATGTATTCTAAATTAGTGAAAACGTCGGCCAAATTCCGAGATTGCGGACAATTTTAAATCAGGTATGACTACCTTATTATTTATTCGTAACTATCTGTTATAATTTTTCATTAGAATGTTCAAGTAAACGTTTTAGTTAAGATGGTGTCATAATAGCGTCAAGTTCTTACAATACTCATGTACACTTATATACTTTTACATACATTGCATACTGTACGGCCTCGTATAGGAATAAAATTAATAAGTGTTGCAATAAAAACTATTGCAATTGCGACGGTTTTATTGTTTATAAGTAATATTTTTTATTTATTTTCCAACAGCCATGCTATTATTTCTTATCAACCTGATTTCAAGTTTTGCATTTGTTTCTGTATATTGTTCTAATTTGCTAGATCTGATATCAATATTGGCATTTATCATATTGAGTATGTAATTTATTGGGGATAAGTGCAGTTTATCAATTATAGCAAAGAACATAATGTAAGATAACAAATCAATTTTTTAATGATCTGGTATTATGGGATTATTCAGTACTAGTTAAGATACAATATAGATATATATGGAGTAAACGCTAATGATATACACCCCTATAAATCATTATTCTAATGACTTATCAGCCAAGGTCAATGTGGTTTACTTTACACCATAAAGTATGTCAAAAACATATGGTAGATAAAATTTTCCCATGGTGGGTGATAAAGAATGGGCGTGTTTAAACCTTGTGCAATATCGGCATACTGCGCCAAGACCATCTGTCTTTTTACGCTAAGATCATTGCAACGGATCTTAAAAACCACCGCACCGTTTCACGGTACCAGGCTGACTGGTTGTCAAGTCGTAAAACTGAGTGCATATATTGATTTGTGACGTCACGGGTGCTAAATTTTACATCTTTCTCAATTGAGTAGTATGTGGAATTTGTAGCAATGTGAAGTCTTAAAACCCGTTCTACCATTGCTGCTTTCATAAAGCATTTTTTTGTTATATATTTGAGGCCAGTATGATTTTTAATAGAGAGCGTGGCGCAATCGCCAGCGCGTTGATCTCAGGCCCAAGAGGCCCTGAGTTCGAATCTGGCTGCCTGTCTGCCTACCATTGTCTTCCGAGACAGCCGGATGCCAACAAAAATAATTTGTCAACATTTCATATTGAAAGCATGGTACCTGCAGGCATACGATGATATCAGTGCCTGACAATAGATGACTATCTGAAAAAAATTACATGGATGACTTTGCAGACGCTCTACGATGCTCAGTTACCATATCGATGTTATGGCGTTTTTGGACGAATTGAGGTCGAGGCACTTTGGTGTAATGTTTTGCACCTGTGCACACGGATAGTAATAGTACATACGTTTATCTATTTATTTTGAAACAATACCTCTTTTCAAATGTGGGCTGTTTGTATGTTTAAAACGCATGCAAAATATACTAAATATATTGCTGTATTGTTATAGATTCTTAACATATATAAATATCAACTCAGCTTCATATTCATAATTATTGTAGCACATTTAGCCTTTCGGCCTGGCAAAGGATACAAAAGTCGAATTTCACCGGTAATTTCTGTAACATATACAATATCTTATTAGTCTCTGTGAGCTACTATTCGAAGATACAAAACAATTTAGCATAAGCTTTCCCAATCAGTACTTGGGTAAATGAATGATATCATAAATGGTCTACATTTGGTCCAAATGGGAACAATGTTAACCCTGTATATCTAATATCTTTAAAATTATCACGACAATAAGAGCATGGGGGGAAATATAATCTAGTCTTAGTCATCGCTTTTAATCAAGAACCTCTCATCAGGACTTTTACAATAACACTAAAACTACAAAGGGACCCACTTTACGGCCTGTCGTGATACCCATCGAGGGACTCCACCGACTTCTATCTGATTAACGCTGTCTGATTGCCGCAGACTGGCGCCCCATGTGTCACTTCTCTCCATTGTACTGCCATCAAGTAACGTTATACGGCATTAAAGCTTTAAATTCTTCGGGCGTTCTCAGTTCCATGACTCTTTCCCCAATAGAGAGGATAATCAATTCTTATGTTGCCGATGAGTGCATTTTGTACGGTGCAAGAACTTGTGTATGACGTCATGTGAACTTAATGGCTACAATTGCAACTACGGTGTAATGTGAATGACAATACAAATCCAAGTTAGTGGGTGATGATACGGATAAGATATCCGTAACGATTGACTAAAATTTGAATTTTCCGTTGTTATGTTGGGAAGAGGAGTTTTAAAATCCGTAATTCCTGAATCTAAAGAAGATTCTGACCTAGCCATTTACATAAGGACACACAATACGCATCACATTGATATGAACTGAACATGAAATCTACTGGTAGTGCATTTATTCAAGAGAGTCAATTACCAGTAGCAGAGCCCTGAAGATGTATATATTGACATGTTACGTTTATTTAGCCAAGAGAGCATACATTTACAAAAGAGGTCGAAATTCATACAATTATCTATTCCTTAGAGATTCGTGTTTTTAGTGTAGCTTAATTTGCTTTTTATATTTCAGAGGCTGCCCGGGATTATCTACAGAAGAAAGGAAACTTGACAGTTGTAGCAGGGATCATCTCGCCAATCAGCCATGACAATAAAAAACAGGTAAGAAACTACTTAAACTACTTAGTTGGTAGTGTACTATAGTAACCAAAATTAGTTTAATACATTCTATCGTTATGACATCAAGTACTTTTGAAATCTTACTGTTATAACGAATGAGAAATCTTATAAACGAAAGAAAGTACCCTTATGATTTGATACGAGAATACGTTGTTTTAGATTAATTTGTTTTATTGTGTTTTAAGTTAATCTTCTATGAGTAGAAATCTGAATGATACAATATGAATTAGAAATGGTGAAATGAAATCAAGTTTATAATGATTATTTATAAAGAATAGCTCCCTGTCATATTATTCATCTATACACGTCTAAATATCTTAGGCTATGGTATGCAAAATGTGTGCGACTGATGTATAAAAGGCATAATTTTTATAAAATGCGGTAACTATCATTTAGGCAATATTGCTGTACAGAAAAACAAATTTTCTAGTAATGATAGCCACGCCCAATTAGGCCAAGTACACTTAGCGTATATCAGATGGTTAATGACTTGAGGTATTTCATTAGACAGCACGGATAACATAATCCCGCGAACCAAATACGGCAATTAACTTTGTCAATACACACAATTCTACCCCATTCATTCACTAAGAAGCTGGCAGGAGACCTTGGTAAGACCATTTTAGACTAAACGTCAATATTTTCCATCTCAATCTACGTATTTTCTAAAGGCTATAGGCTTTGGACAAACGTATCGCTGTCGACATTTATGGATACAGGCATGCTCAAAAGTCGGGTATGTTGCTTGCATCAATACTAAAACATGTGTTACTAGTGGAAGAGCAATGTCAATGTTTGCATAATTTTCCGTCATTATTATGATCATCATACATTTCCCAGCCCCATGTCTCTATTACTTTCCCTGCCACTCCATTACTTTCTGCTCTCCTTGTTTGTCCTTTTTTGCTCTCAGACTGTTATGTAGACATTGTGTGTACGCTTGTGTGTGTGTGTGTGCGCGTGCGTGTGTGTGTGTGTACGTGCAAGCGAACTTATATGTAATGTCTGTAGAGAAAATAGAAATATTTATTGACACGACAAAAGTACAGCGAAGTAAGGTCTAACAACTACTCACAGTACAACTAAACCGACACATATTGATATCTATAGACATGGATAAGGCAACATATTTGGTCTATCAGATGAGATATATGTACTTTTACATGTTGGTTGGTGTGTGTGTGTGGGGGGGGGGGGGGGTAGGGGGTTAGGGGGGTTGTATGTGATGGTGTAAATTAAAAACTAAGTGCTGCTATTGCAAACTTTAATTTTTGCATGTGTACGGACGTCTTTCTAATAGGCATTTCGTTTGGGAATTTAATGGGAAATCACGTCTCCCATTTCCGTAAGCACCACACATTAAGGTTGGACGTTCTGGGCATTGAAGTAAGTTAAAACTTAATCATGTTGGCGCCTAAACATCTGCGTCATAATAAAGGAGCAATCACACAACGGTGATCTTCGTAAAGGAAATCTATGGATATTCCTGAAAGTCATAGATAATTCCCAAATTTTGACGGATGACTTAATAGAATAATGCTGTCCGGTTTGCTTTTAAATATAATCACCCGTTCTATTTTATAATTACATTTTGTGTACAGCAGTAAATAGCAATATGTACTGGAATTCAATGGTATTCTAAAAGATACTGAAACATATTCCGACTGCAATAAATAAATTCTGAATGAATAATTTTCTGTTGTCAGCACACAAATCAGCTATTTCTTTAAGTAGATGGCACGACAAGCAGAAAATATAAACAAACAAAGTTATGTCACCTTGTTTTCTTTCTGTCTTAAACTAGTTTAAAGAAGTAAAATAAAGAAGAGACATAAATGTAATCAATGTGTTATTGGTTAACACTTTACTAATAATGCTCTCTTTTCTGGACCTACAGGAACTTGTGTCTAGCCGACATAGGGTGGAAATGTGCAAGATTTCTCTGCAAGATTCCAAATGGATAAGGTACGTAATATATATTATAATTAAACAGGATGTATAGACTCAGGGCATACATGAACATATTTACTTGAAGTTATGTTTTTAAGTGAATACAATGTTTATCGAATTAAATAGCATATATTGGCAAAAACATTGTGTGTCGTCTACATTTCATAAGCAACGTTTTTATTGTTTTATAGATATCAAAATATTAAAATTGTTTACTATAGGTAGATAAAGACAAATTGAAACATTCCAAATTGATTGATCACATTAAACACGCCGGTCTATAGCAAGTAGGACGAACTAATTTACGTTTGGTTTAGTCATGGATTCTTTTTTGTGTGACAAAAAAAATATGTATATTAAAATGCTCCGTTTGCCTTATACTTTATCATGGGGACAATCTCATCTTTTAGTACTGTATATTTCTTACTGAAATGGCCACACAGACACTCCCATTGTGATTAAATGGGCCCTTAAACGAATGACTTGGCATTAAAAGCTTACTTTATCACGAAATATATCTTACAAAAACATGACCGTGTCATTGTACACTCGTAAACAAAGGATTCCATGATCTTTTTTACAGTTGAGGTCATTATGTAGTTAAGTATTAATGTCATTATATGCTTGCACAGCCAAGGACGCCAACCTTCTAGACAGATGTTATTTTTCGTTTATATTTGTCATTATCAGTTTAAAAAAACTTATGAAAAGGACCATATAGGAAAGTCGATACCTCAAATTTATGTGAAAGATTAAACCTTTATTATATCTTTTAATTGCGCTTGTCTGCAAAGCAATCTTATATACCATCTACCTTTATGAACAACAAAGAATTTAGACAAATTAGACTTTTTCATGGTTGTTGTTTTCTTCATTATCAAAATGGTTAGAACGCTTATTGTGTGTGAAGAGACATACGCATTGTAATATTACATTAATATATTAGTTTTTGTAGATAACAGGGGTTATAAAGTGTCTAGTTCAGGAATGATGATATAATATGTTTGGAAACAGTAAGTACCTAAAATGTTCATTTTTTTAATACTTATACAGCCAAACTTCAATCTCTTTACGACATCGCATTGCTTACTGAAATTGCCACATAGATTCGCCCTTGGTGTGTATATGGGCTCTAAAACGACTGACTTGGCATTAAAAGCTTACTCCATCACGGATACTATCTTACAAAAGCATGACCGTGTCATAGTATACTCGTAAACAAAGGATTCCGTGATCTTTTTTACAGTTGAGGTCATTATGTAATAAAGTATTAATGTAATTATATGCCTACACGGCCAAGGACGGCAAGCTTCGAGACAGATGTTATTTTTTGACTATATTGGTCATTATCACTTTAAAAAAACTAATGAAAAAGGGCCATATAGAGAAGCCGATGCCTCAAATTTATGTGAAAGATTAAACCTTTATTGTATCTTTTAATTGCGCTTGTCTGCAAAGCAATCTTATATACCATCTACCTTTATGAAGAATTTAGACAAATTAGACTTTTTCATGGTTGTCGTTTTCTTCATTATCAAAATGGTTAGAACGCTTGTTGTGTGTGAAGAGACATACGCATTGGAATATTTCATTAATATATTAGTTTTTGTAGATAACAGGGGTTATAAAGTGTCTAGTTTAGGAATGATGATATAATATGTTTGGAAACAGTAAGTACCTAAAATGTTCTTTTTTTAAATACTTATACAGACAAACTTCAATCTCTTTACGACATCGCATTGCTTACTGAAATTGCCACATAGACTCGCCCTTGGTGTGTATATGGGCACTAAAACGACTGACTTGGCATTAAAAGCTTACTCCATCACGGATAATATCTCACAAAAACATGACCGTGTCAGTGTACACTCGTAAACAAAGGATTCCGTGATCTTTGTTACAGTTGAGGTCATTATGTAGTAAAGTATTAATGTAATTATATGCCTACACGGCCAAGGACGGCAAGCTTCGAGACAGATGTTATTTTGCCGACTATATTCGTCATTATCACTTTAAAAAAAACTAATAAAAAAGGGCCATATAGAGAAGCCGATGCCTCAAATTTATGTGAAAGATTAAACCTTTATTGTATCTTTTAATTGCGCTTGTCTGCAAAGCAATCTTATATACCATCTACCTTTATGAACAACAAAGAATTTAGACAAATTAGACTTTTTCATGGTTGTTGTTTTCTTCATTATCAAAATGATATCGATGAACGCTTGTTGTGAGTGAAGAGACATACGCATTGGAATATTTCATTAATATATTAGTTTTTGTGGATAACAGGGGTTATAAACTGTCTAGTTTAGGAATGATGATATAATATGTTTGGAAACAGTAAGTACCTAAAATGTTCATTTTTTCTTATACTTATACAGACTAACTTCTCTTTTAAAACATTGTATTGCTTACTGAAATGGCCACATAGACTCGCCCTTGGTGTGTACATGGGCCCTGAAACGGATGACTTGGCATTAAAATGTTACTCCATCACGGATACTATCTTACTAAAACATGACCGTGTCAGTGTACACTCGTAAACAAAGGATTTCGTGATCTTTGTTACATGTGAGGTCATTATGTAGTAAAGTATTAATGTCATTATCTGCTTGCACGGCCAAGGACGGTAAGTTTTTAGACAAATGGTACCGCTTAAATGGTCGTCTTTTTGTTGTTTAAAAAGCTTATAAAACAGGACCTTACAAAAAATGCCAATTCCTTAATCCAACCAGAGGGAGTGGGGGGCTGGAGGGGGGGGGGGGGGGCTGCTAAAAGTGCCTGCGCCAACTTTGACGTCGTTTAACTCCCAAACGACTTGTGCTAGGACAACGGAACTTGGTGACTTTTCCTAGTAAGAAAGGACCCCTAGGCTAGGGAATGCTAAAAAAAACATTCAACTAATTAATCACGCAAAACATTTGCCAGTGTCTTAAAGGTATACTACGTAGTTTTTGAACAAAACAAAGTAGCTTTTCCTACTTTTTCTTAACATTGTTAGTTCAATCAGCCCTATAGCATTGCATACCAATATTCAGGGATGATGCTGTGACATCATTGCACTACATAAGCATGATGTATAAAAATTGTGATCTCCCAACCAACAGATGGGCACAGACGGCTGGTGTTCCCTATCAGCCTGGCTTCCCAGTGGGGGGCCAGTTGACAGTTTCCTCTGAGTACAGTTTATTAGTTTTCTGTACAAGGTTTCTTGCAGTTTTGAAGGGAATATGGCCTCAGCTTGTTGATACCCTACAAAATAGACTTAATAAGTTCATGTTTATATGCTATCTTAGAGTGATTAGATATGAGTGTTTCCAAAGAAGAAGATCTTCATTGTGCAGCCTTTATCTCCAGTCTACATAGTCCCTAACTGATTACCCCACCCCGGGGGACCTACCGTTGTTGCTTTCAAACAGGAGGGTCTAACTAGGGACGTCAACAGGTTACAGCGAGCCTAGAGCAGAATGTTTTGTAGGCTAATTCTTTCGTTGCAAACGTGAAATAATGACACAAAAGTGTCAAAAAGTGGTAGTAAATCTTAGATTTCTTAGTTCTAGAATATTTCAAATTTGAGCACAAATAACTACGTAGTATGCCTTTAAGATAGGCAGGGACATAGAACCGTCTAAGTTAGGATTAGTAATTACATATGTCTGGAGACAGAAACTTTTTCCTTATACTTCATTATAGACTAACGTGTCCTTCAGAACATTACATTGCTTACTGAGTTGGCTACATAGACACACCATGTGTAAATGGGGTCTAAAACGTATGACTTAACATTAAAAGGTACCTCTATCACGAACAAGACCTTAAAATCATGACTGTGGCGGTGAACACTCGTAAACAAAAGACTCTATAATCTTTGTTACATCAAAGGTCGTCATGGATTGAAATTTTTATATGGTATTATCTGCTTGCACGGTGAAGGACGGCAAGCTTTAAACAAACCTCCTTTATTGTGTTGGTTATCAATATGATCGTTAAAGTTGTTACTTTCAGTTTGACGGTGGTAAGTTACTAGTATTGCGACAGGATGGATGGGCAGCAAATCATACCTGTGTCTTATTTTGACGGGTCTTCCTCGCATTTTTGTTCGCCTCGACGGCTGCTACCCTCTCAGTCTCGAATGTTGATGCAATGGTGTTGGTCGCTTTCCGCCAGACATCGCGATTAATTAAATTGAAACATATTGAACTTGCTATTCATTCTCCCTAGTTCTGTCCTTTGGTATTAATGGAACCGTTTAAGTTGCGATTTGTTTATTGTTCGGTTATTATGACTAGCCCTTTATAATTGCCTCTATCTAGTTCGGTAGGCTTTGCTGTATTTCTCTTTTCAAAGGCGAATAAATCTATTTCTATTTCTATTTCTAAACATTACTGGGCAAAGCCCCCTTCAGGGGCATTCCGCCCAGGAAAAAGCAAAGCAAACAATTGATAACCACATAGAAAAAAATCCATTACTGTTGATCTTTCAGTGGGTTCTTTGTACCTACACACTTTGAAGAATTGATTTAAAGGAAGTTTGAAACCCCATGACCCCATGAACAAACTCAAAAGCACAAGAAAAACCAAAGAAAACACAATATTTTAAGTACAAAAAAGATTTAAAAATTATGTACAGACCCAGGCTATTGCAGCTGTTATTATTTCCTGTCAAACAAATCTTTACTATTGTATACTACATGTATGGGTAAAATAACCCTTACAATGTACACATAAATATCCAAGAATATCAAGTATTAATTAACTTTTAGTTCTGAAATGTCCAGTAAAAGACCATCAACTGTAAACTTTACATTCTGCAATATTCAGTGAAAATATCAAGTACAAACTTTTGATTCTTGGAAACCAACTGGAAGAATACTTTCTGGTCACGTACATAACTGCTTGAAGCCGATGGTAGTCGGTGTGCATTAAACCTTCAACACTGTCTCGGCTTAGTTTCATTCCCGACATCTCCAGGCAACTATACCAATAAACCTCCCCCTCTGTAGCCCATAAAAAGGCAGTTTGGAGGACAGAGTGTGATGCTTCAATGTCTTCAAGTTTTGAGAGGTACTGTTTCTTTGACTTTTTGCAAAATGATCTTGTGTTGAACTACCTCTACTGCAACACTGATGGGTATGATTGATGTACTCATCCTCTGCAGTGCGTCAGACATGTAGCAGTGGGGGCATCATAAGACCAGAGCTGGTTTGCTAATGTGATTCTACTCCTGCATAATCCACTCAAGTCATTCACCCTCTTGCTCTAGCCTTAACTCATCCCAGCCTCGCAAATGATGATGTTCTCCCTAGGGATGGTACTCCTAAATGTAGACATTTTCTAGCTTTTTGTTCATGCGGAAAACAAAGAAAAACGTTGCCAGAATCACACATTTTATCAAGTACGCCCGCAGAATTTTTCGTCTAGAAGTTTATTAGTTTTGTATGACGCCAATGTCCAATCGATGAAATGTCTTCAAAATATCTCTCATTCCCTTCAGAGGTAGGAAAAGTGTAAAGATTAAAGTATTGTTAGTTCTTAATATGTAAGCCCCTTATGATGATGATGTAAGAAGAAACTGTTAATAACATTACCCGCTTTACCATCGCATTGGTTATAGAGAACTGAATGCTATCTGGAATTTTAATGAAACTTTTTGGCAACTTGTATATATATTAACCTCATAGCAAATCTGCAAAAACGAATTTAGATTGGGCTGGCTGGCTTAAGTTAACTTCACGATTCACTTTTTAAAAGAATGCGTTGATTGATACTAAATACGTTATTTCTCTGCGCATACAAATGGCTCAGTCGTTTTTCAACAACGATATAATGTTATGTTTTCATCACTTTCTTCAAAAACATTAAAGAACATTTCTTCCATATCTTTTTCAATAGTGTTGGCTTTTAGCCAACTTACCTTTTAGCTCTTATTCACTATTGGCCCACTGCTTTGGGAAACAAATGGCAGCATTAACAAGACTTCTACAATAGATCCGGTGGCCAATATGAATAATAACACCATGCCATAGACATATTGTGTGTCTGACAATAAGAATCCTAAAAATAATTGGATTTCTCACATGGAGTAATATGAGACTTGTATGGCACATTCAGTTCGTCTATTCGTTTGTCTAGCCCATATATGTTATGAGTTTAGGAATTATACGGTCGTGTAGATGTATTAACTTCATAAACCATGTACTGGAATATAAAGGTTTTTCTACAGTGCATTTGTTATATATACAAGTTATAATGTTGCACATACGTCCAAACATACTAGATACAATAACGTCGACATCAAGATGTTATTCTAGTGTGATATAACTTTAGCTCGTAGTTATTGCGTTTTTGGTCATGAATAAATCTGTCAGAAACATTGTTCCAACTTCTGTTTTTGTTTAATTTCTTTAGTTTAGTTTACAGACTATGAAGTCAATCTATACAAGCTCTGATTTTTCAGACTGGTAAAACTTAGCATGACTAAAGATGGTGAATGGCTTCATTTGATAATGAATCACACATTATTTTTTTTCTAATCTTAAAGTTATCATTTAATAATGAAATAATTTACAACTGATTCTCTACAAAATCATAACATTTGAAAATTCAAGATATTAAGGAAATCGCTTGATTAGACACTGACAATAAATTGTCTAAGAAAGTGAGTGGTTCTTGTTTTGCATTTCAGTTTTTAGCAAAATTCTATTGTTCTCCTTGGAGCTTAACAGTAGTAGTTCACTGCATGTAACATATATTGTGTCATTACTTTTACTTGGTAACATCTATCAAACATAATAAAAAACCATGAAAGTAAGTGCATATTAGAATGCTACCGCGTTTACGAGCATACCTTGAGTTATGCACACCGGCTGGCAGATTTTGGTTATTAAGTCCCATGGCTTTACCAGCAGGCACGTTTGTTATTTATACAATTTACTGTATATCACGCAGTTTCTTGTGAATAACACATGGTTCTTCATAAGGGCAACAAGAACTGTATGCAACTTAGGCACTCCTCAGAGGTAGGGAAGAAAATTAAAGAAAACACGTGTATTACATTGATAATAATCATTATAATAAATGATACTGATTTTACGTGTGGGATGTAAAGATGCACATTTTCAGATCAACAGGTTGCTGTAGTGGTTGGAATATTTACGTTAATTTTGCATATTTGCTTCTTTATCTACGTATACAACGATTGATAAAATTGACCCTTTTTTGTTCATTCTAAAAACGAAATTTCTTTCACAAGATTTATTTCATAAATCAACATTTTTATGCAACGTTACAAATATTTCTTGATGTTTCCTGCTAGCTAAACTTGCAATCACAATCTTGTTCACAATCTAGCTAATTGTGGTTTTGCTCAACATCGAGTTGAAAAGAAATGATGGACTTCTTGATGAGTATCGGATGTTTCATTTCTTCGGCATCCGTTTTTACACTTCAACCTTTCTGTTCGTATTGATACAGGCGTATCCTGAAGTCCCTCTATTGAATTTGTAATAAATTCCCATTAATAACGATGACAAGAAAGCCTAATATCGATGTGAATTGCCATTTGTCTTGTTTATATTGTCGATGCGGACACTGATACTTCGATCCCATAAGCACATGCAATGTATTCTACGAATTGCCTTTTTCACCGTTACTAAGTGTTTGCTATTGAATACAACATAAATTTAGTTTTAACTTGTTGTTTAGCTGTTGTATATATTTGGAGATCATATAGAATAGTATACTGATTCTAATAGTTAGTCTACTAATAGGCAGTACAAGTCATATTCCGGCAAACGAATACAATTATTGTTTTTATTGTGTCATTGAATGAACGGTAACGTTGCAAGCTCTAATATCAGAAAAAGATACAAAAATTTCCGTCATTGTTAGACGACATTTCAAGTATGTTGTCTTATGCCTAGTGATCGTGCCATGCCACTGAAATATGCTTTCAAATTCTGTGTCAATCGACATACACAATGCCGGAAAAAGTGGCAGTCCTTGGATGGGAAGTTATTAACTATCATTAATTAGTTCTGGTCAGCTTTCGTTATGCTTGTTAAAAAAGAGCTAGGAGAGCTTCACTTGTAACTTGTAAGTATTGTGCACACATCCTCATACGCAGGGACATCCAACGGCGAAACCGCCTGTCTGGATGTGAAACTAACGGTTAGGAACTAACGGTAACTGTTGAGAAAGTAGGGTTCATCCAAACAGGCAGTTTCGCCGACGGATGTCCCCGAGTAGCATGATGTGCGCATAGAGTCTTGTTTCTCGTATATGACAAATTGAGTTTGTGCATTGATTGAGTTCCCTTGAGCAAAATTGTTTGATACCAAGCCAAATTAAAGTAAAATTGTAACTTCATACGCAAAACTACTATTCATTGCACCGTGTAAGTCTGTCAATTACAGCTTCTTAGGTTATTTTGAAATCGAAATTGGACAGATATATAAACCCACAATCACCAATTTTGTAACCCTTACCATGGGCTATAACAATTCCACCAACGTAGGTCACCATTGTTATCTAGATGGATATCGCTTCTCCAGACAATCGAGTTACTTGGACGCACAGTTATCTACATCACGTGCAAACATTCTGTAATTCTAGATTTCATCGTATTTTGACATGGCATCATCTCGTTGCAAACATATCAAGCGCAATTTTCATATGTGTGTGTAAAAGTCATTCTGAATAAGCCATGATTCTAAAAAAACTGTAATTGACCAAATTTTTCACAGTCATGTCTTTGTCAACATGAACCATGACGTCAGTTTATTCTGATTAAACCCCTGAGACGGTAAAAAGTAGATCATACGTTGTAGGTGCCACCTGTCTCATAAGATTTTTGTAAAGCCCCGTTTTTAAATGGATTCTTTTTTTTTAAGAAATGACATTCTCCCCTGTCAAAGATTCTTATTTTGCCCAGTAAAAAGTGTTCAGTTGCTTCTATACTTAGGCAGGGAAACTTTTGAAGCAGTTTAACTCTGTCATGTACTTTTGTGTTGAAGATTCAAGCTAAACTTTGATTTAGAATAAATCAACTCAACCCAGAGATTATGTCTTTACATAGTTAAGTAGTTAATTTGAAATAACTGTCACATTTACCATGTCAGCCATGCAAATGTTTAAATCATATTTCTTTCTTTTCCAGAGTTGACGCTTGGGAAAGCACACAAGATGGCCACGTCAGACCTCTAAATCTTCTACGTCATCACAAGACTGCCTTGGAGAGGAGATTTAAGATCAGCAGTCCTTGTTGTACCCAGCCAGTCAAAAAACAGAAGAAGCCTCTTCCTCCACCACCAAACATCAACAAAGATCTCAACGGAAAGCGTAAGACAGTGTTTTATAAATTATAGAAATAGGTAGAGCAATTTGAAAAAAGTTGACCGTACAAATATTAGGTCCATTTGATGGAGAATATCCACGCGCGCGTCAATTTATAGCCGTTTAAAATTTTTTTCAACCATAATGTAAATTTCAAATAGCGGCTGCAAAATAAATAAACAAATGTAATGTTTTGAAAAAAAAATCGGTAGATTTTACTTTAACCTTTTACTATGATGCCTTCGTTAATTCTTAATTCACTCTTTCTAATCTTCAAGCAAATTCCCGGTGGCATAATATAGTTTAAAAGCTGGCCAAACATTGTAGCCGACCAGAGGAGGTCAGCTGCCTATTGAGATAAATAGAAATACTCCTCCCTGTTTTAGTGAAGGCTGTACTCCTTTACCAGCTTTGATACTATCTCATTACACTCATCACAATTCTTTAAATTTTGGTAAACATGCATAGAAGGCTTTGTGTGTTAAAATAATATAATGCCTCGTAATTTAAGTCGTGCGCATTACTACCTGGAAAGGTTCCAAACTTATTGATCCCCGTTTACTTTGCTTTTGTAAAATAATGAAAACCTTTATACATCAATCATTTAGAATCCACTGATGCAATACTGTATGGGTAAAGCTTTAACTAATCCGTTAGTAAATCTCATTTGTCCTTAACCCACTACTGCCATTAGTAATACTACTCTTATTGAAAGGAAGAGTAACAATAACCGACAGCGCCAGTACAAAGGAAATGAAGCGTGGTCGTTTGCACAACTAGAGCCCGGCTTCTAGTGTCCTCAAAATATGGAATGACACTATTTGGAAGCTCTTAGCACTTATAGGTGCATTTGTGGTAATTACTACAGAAATTACATATTTGAAAATCTCGTGTTATTTGTTAATGCTCAAAGATAATATACTAAAAAAATCGGAAAATTTTCGAAATTTTCGAAATTTTTCCTTAAAAATCGCGATAAAAAGAAAATCACGAGATTGTTTATATACGGTGAAAGCTGCTGCGAAACAGTACGAAAATTCAGCTAGTCGGCTTATAGTCCATTATTCTGAAGTACACTTTATTAAGCTGATCGATATCCTGGGAGCTATGACTGTGGCCCTGTGACATGTTCCTGAATAATTAAAAATCCAATTTCTTGCAAGTCACAAGCTTTCAAGGCACTAGAGGTCATCGATATGGGGACTAGTCAAAGGGCTACTGGTTCAAGCAGGATAATGCCTCTGGCAGATCTGTTGTTATGTTACAAGTAGCTAGGTTTCCTTTTTGATAAAAAAATGATACCAGTTTGTTTCCATATCCGATGCTTAATCTCTCTATAGAACACCTTTGATACTATAAATAAAAAATGTACTTTTTCACAACAACATGCCAATAAAAAGGCATTGACATTAGCAAAAATTACATTTACCACGGACAATTGAGGAGATGTATGATACATGAATGTGCCAGATTGCATTTGAAATTGCTCTCAAAAGACAATGGTGCATGATTGATACATAATGAATATATATCAAACTTATAATACATGATACGCGATTCGTTTCCGTCAAGATTCTCGTCACATTTATGTGCATTAACGATCAAAGTTGGTGCTGGTTTAGTTTTAGCATCACCTGGAGAAATCAAAATGCCGTACAATATTAACAAATGCATTACTATTGCATCAAAATGCATTGAGCTCTATCGGAAAATGGATTGATTGTGACTCATACCAGTACATCACATCCGGCCTCATAATATTTGAGACTTTGAAAAGTATGAAACATAAAAAAGGGAAAAACTAGTGGTTCGTGTTGTTATCTAAGTCGATCAAAATTTAGCAGCCATTAGTAAAATTTTAAATCAGAATTTTTTGCAATAGACACATAATGTACCTTGTGCATGTTCCAACCCGAATGATACTTTCCTTTGGAAATTAAAAAAAAGAGGCAAAAAAAGTGTTCTTTTTCACAACCATTTACACTCAAGAACTGACGTTTTGCTGACCGTAGTTCACCTTCCCGTGGCAATTTACCGATAGAATTCGACGCTGCAGCTAAGGTGACACTTCTGACAATGCCGTCCAAAACTTGAAGAATTGTCATACATGCGGTCCATAGCTTCAAATATTGCACTTTATGCAAGAAAGGGATCTGTCCTGTAATAAAAATCAATATTGTCCAGTTGCAATAAACAATGAAATTGATAGCTCCCTGAAAGTTTATTGTTGTGAGGAAAGAACCCTGTTATGCCTTCTTGTTTCAAAATTGTTGAAAATATTCATGGGCGAAATACTAGGCAAAGTCTGATATATGATACATTTCTTAACAACTATGAATGCCTGTCCTATCTAACTTGCCTATTCCATTTACCAACTAGAGTTCCACGAACACATACCTTTGCCAAATAAACCAGGTTTGTTATGTAGAATGATGTCTGTAGACAAATGCGTTACTCATTTCATTTTCTTCATAATTATATGCTTGGAGTTGGTTTATAAAATTTCGGCATTGATTATGCAAATTAGATCCCAAGTTACAATTAATTGATATCAAATTGTATCAAGCATAACTTAAGCTATCAGCATACCAAAAATCATGATGATCCTTTGATCCATTCTTGACTTATTCTCTTTCAAAGTCTTTAAATACACCCCTTACTCTCTTCCCTCTTTCTCAGTTACATATGTGACAACTTTGATGAAAGTACTATAATGGAATGCAGTGGATTTATAAACTTTTCCTCATCAATTATGCAAATTAGCTGTTAATTTGCATAATAAGTATCACATTATATAAGTCTTCACTTAGGCTATCTACATGCCGAAAATCATGACGATCCGTCAACACGTTCACATTTTCTCATTAATTATGCAAATGAGATCATCATTTGCATGATAAATATGTATTGCCATTTCTCTCCTCTCAGCTACATATGTGACAAGTTTCAAAGTCCTATCATGGAATGTAGTGGATTTATAAAATGTCCTCATTAATTATGCAAATTATCTGTTGATTTGCATAATTGGTATCTCATTATGTAGGTCTTCACTTACGCTACCTACATACCAAAAAACATGATGATCCGTCAACATGTTCAAATTTTCTCATTAATTATGCAAATGAGGCCACATTTGCATAATTGATATCTATTGACATTTCTCTCCTTCTCAGCTACATATGTGACAAGTTTGAAAGTCCTATCATGGAATGCAGTGGATTTCTAAACTTTATTTATGCAAATTAGCTGTTGATTTACATAATTAGTGTTCCATTATGTACATTTCATTCCATTACTTGGGCTATCTACATACCAAAAATCATGACGTTGTAGAGTTATTCTCGTCCAAAGTTTGAAAGGAAACCGGCGCCTGCAGTACCAAAAAAGCCGCTAGGGGGCCCAAACTCACAGCACATACTCTCTGCCCCGTGGGCTATCTACCACCCATAAATCATGACCACAGCATGTCCAGAACACGAGATATAAAAAATTGAGTTTCCGCTGCAGTACCTTAGCAAGCCGCTAGGGGGCCCATTATCGAACTTGACCTTCGTTTTCCCGAACCCTACCCACCTACCAAATATTATCGGGATTCATCCAAGACTTCTTGAGTTATGCTGTTAACACACACACACACAGACACACACACAGACTCACAAGCCCAAAACATAACCTTAGCCATTCTGGCAAAGGTAATAAATATGCATTAAAAAACATTACAGATGACTGTCCTGTGCTGAGTCCATTACTGTACTTAATCCCATCTAGTCTTGTGAAAGCCGACGCATACATGTGGCAATATAAGGCACCCTTTACATTTTGTCTTGATCAGAGTTATGGCCTTATTCTACCACCTTCGATTAGGTATTTTGATAAAGGATAACGTTTAGTAATAACAAAATGATGTCTTACAGCAAATTTAGTTTGCCGGATATCAAGCTGAACCTATAGCATTTCCGCGGTCTGCTTTGCGGTGTTCCATTTAAGATAAATCGCAAGATTTTACCAGAATTTTGTTAACTCCAAATATTCAATTTGAATTCCAAATGTCGTGCATCTTCATGACCAATATATTTCATGTATGCTTACTGAAAAGTAAAAAAAAGGAGTAATTCAGCTTGTCCGGAATCTATAAAGAATTGAAGGAATAAGATCTTAGGAAGATACGTTCAATTTGCATTATTCGATTAACCATCAGGATTATGATGATATCATTTTATACTGGGGTCTTTGTAAACAGTATATTCAATTGGAACATATTGAGTAAACATTTTAAATGATCGTTATGATGTACGTTTATAAGATTAATTTTTCTTACCACCAGTATTTTCATACCCACCAGTATTTTGATTGTATAGATATTGTAATTCGTGTCTTCTATTTTATCAAAACGTTTTAATCTAATATTTTTTCAATGTTTTTACAGCAATAGGGTGGTACAAATATGGCGTCGATATCCTACAAAACTTCTGCTGCCCGGCTTATATGGACCAGGAAAACCAAAATACAGGTGACATACCATACACAAAAATTAGTTTTCTTTTGTCCCGGATATAGTGTATGATACATGTGTGAAAAATGCTAGATTGATGATGAAGTTCCCCTTCAGCGGGAACTAGGAATCAAGGAGTTTCTACTATACATTGAAGTTATATTGCTTCTATAAAGAAATTAAACACTTAAATTGCGAAAGGTAAATCGAGAAAACAGCCTCGTTGTCATTTTGATAATAGTCAGACACTATAGTAAACAACTGTCAAGAGAGTCAGATAACAGAAACGTTCAGAAATGTTCGAGAATTCTAACTATATTTCTTATTTGTAGTGTGTAATGTACTTTCATAGTTGATCGGCCAATTCTTGTTACTTACAGCTTTGCATATTTGTATCTGCAACAAACTATATTTGTGAATCATGTCAATAACTACTAAACATGCGTTAATGAAAATTTAGGATGGAGAAAGAGAAATTGCTTTTCCAAAAAGGAACTTTAGTTTTATGACCAGTATGAAATCTAGTTACGTTCTACTTGAATGGCTTTCTGCAAATTGATAGCTATTTTTATTTCATCTCTGTACGGATCGCCTCAAATGGCTTTCTTTATTGAGGTGTATTGCAGCTGAAAACTGGGTCAACTGCTTTGCTATTTGGGGATTACAAGGGCATGAGAGGTTACATTAAAGGACTAGACCGCTTGCAGAAAATATACATCTACTTAATATTTACACAGAACGCCCAACAATCACAAGTCAGAAATTTTAATAAACAGCTCTAGTAAGAATCTTAATATTAAAAATGGTTATTTTTCTAACACTGCAATTAAGCCTTGTTGGATAAAGAGCCATTAAAACCGATGGTCTGCAGTTGCTTTGACAGGCAAAGTAAATGACTTAAGTGCAATAATTAGAATCAGCGACAATAAAAATCTGTTGAATGGAATTTTGTAGGATAATGAAAAAACAATGCATCGAGTCAAATTTATAATAAAACTAGCATTATTTTAATGTCCTCAATGTTTTGCTTATTTTTCTGTGATATTCTAGATGATGCCCACCAGGTCGAAATACCAAAGAAAAAAGGTCAGTATTGTTTTTTTTGTCGACAATGTTCTCTCATGTCTAAACCCTTTATCAAATGTCAATAAAAACATAAAATGTTTTAGAATGTTTGAAGTACATCTTTCATCAAAGATAGATATATATGTTGCAGTATTCTTTTTGCTTATGGTGGTCACGTGTAATCTTTGCTTTGCAGGCATCACCGTTCTGCTACTGTGCAGTCAGGAAATGCTGGAGGCTTTTGCCAAACCCGGAGTGTGGAGGCAAAACGAGGTACGATAGCATCTTTAAACACCACTTCAAAAGCTGCACGTAATACTACATCTGTCCACACGCTTGTTTCTCCTCATCAATCATACTTTTGTATGGCGTTTAAAAAGGCTGCTTGACAGCTGATGGTCTCCTAAGGGTTCTTTTAGCAGTTGGAGGCGAAAAACGTCCCATTGCAAGCGGTCATTGCCTCGTCGAATAGCACTGCATTGCTCTATTTTCCTTACGGCCATAGCCGTATTGTCATATCCGTCTATACATCTGTACTTTGCGCTAACTATTATAAACGGTTCGGCTCTGAAGTAAAGGTTATGTGGAGTTTAAAACAACAATAATTTTTCGAATATTTTATATCGTCAATATCATAATGCTTAAGTACTATTATACCGCATTCAAATAGGCAATTTATATGGATTCTAATTAATGTATTTCTAGATTTTGCTTAAGTGTGTTAACGTCGATATACGTTGGCTGTGTTTAAAAGAGCCTTTTCGTCTCTCTGCTTTACTTTTATTTCATTTACGTTGACTTTAGCTGTTGGCATTTGGAAAACATTCTATTACGAGTAAATCCAATATGTTATTTTAGGTGGTGGACATTTTAAAGCATTTTGGACTGGTCTGCATAGCACGTGACGGATTCAACCCAGAGCAGGTCATATATGAGTCCGATGTACTCTCTCAATACAAGGTAAGGCGAGAAAAAGTGTGTGTAAGTCTGTGTTTGTGTGGAGGTAAACAGCATGCCTTGTTTTGCATATGTATTATTTACCATTACTATTACACAATCATAAACGTTTTTTACCTTACAGCACATGTCAATTGCTTTTTGTAAAGATTTTAGTAGAGATTAAAGCGAGTGGTTAAAATAAATCGGTAGTTGATACAGCAGACATGGTCACCTAGTTTAACCATTAATGTACTCAATGCTGTATGCGGTATCATTAATAGCAGCATGTTATATAAAATATTAATTTTATAGGTTTTGTATATTTTTGCGTAATTTACCTTTAAAAGGGTTTCATTAACAGCCTGGCTTTTTTTAACCCTCTTCCTAGGAGAGCATCCATATTGTCACTGACTGGATTGAGAATGAAATTATACCAACTAAAGTGAGGTAAGATACATACAATCTATTACAGTCATATTCCTCCAATAGAGTCCATTCCAAGACATCATGCGGGTGTTTGTTGCCATTGTTTAGAATTGATTTTAAAGTTTTGTAATTATATGTCTAGGACATTTGATACTTCAGAAATATTTTTAACACTGTTTCAACTTTATAAATATTTCCCTGGTCCTGTAAAACTTTGGAAATATTCATGGTGTGGAATTGGATACTTCTAATGGTTTATAAATAATGATAACAGCATTCTACCATTATTTACCATTTTCTACCATTTTCTACCATTTTTTGTAAATGGTTCAGTGGGCTGGGAAGACATCCTTGCAAAGTATAGTTGGGTGCCATGCAACAATGGCCCACCACAAAGGATCCACCAGTGCCCAGCAGTGAAATCTAAAAATATACAGATGCAACAATAGGGCTTACTTTTATGGGGGCAATAAACTAATTTTACCATTTGGCCAGGTTACCATTTTTTGTAAATATTTGTAAATGTGAAATAATCACAAAGATGTTTCACAGTTATTCTAAATAAAGATATTTTTGTGCAGTTACTTTCAAAATATTTCTAAAATATTCAAAGAAATTCAAATAAATGAGTATTTTCTTAGTCAATTTTTTGAAAATAATTTTATTATTGTGGCTCAGATATTCTTTTATTCAAAATAATTCAGACTAATTATAAATATCGCCTAAAAACCCTCATGGTGTCTTGGAATGGACTCTATAGATATTAAATATTATATACTTTGTATATAATGTTATGTAATTGTGTACTAAACATAATGATAAAGTTAAGGTTATATTTACCAACAACAAAGGAAAGAACGTCACTAGTAAAGCTGACTGTGAAAGTGCCGCCTAGTAGCAATGTTTGATGGCACACTTCAAGATTTTCAAGCTATGCACAATGTTTTAAAATAGGTACAGAAAGACAGCATTTTTTTTCCTTTTCAGTGAACGTTTGTGATCCAACACATTAAACCTTTGATCAGTCGAAATATGAAGTCGTAGCTTTGTCTCTACAAGGTTCGATGTGCAAAGGATCTGTTGGTTGTATTTTGATGGCATAGTAATTATGTGTATATCAGACGTTATTCTAATTCTTAGGTTGCTAACATATATATGGCCCATTTACACCATACTTCTTAATTACAAACATGCCGATTTTATCAAAGTTTGGCTTTTTGGTTACTGAGAATCCATGTATTCAATCGTATTATTTGAAAAGAAGAGTGGGTTGTCGTATCTAAAAAAAAAAAGATTAATAGCAGCGAACATTAAATTCTTAACCCGGATATCAATGTAATTGTAGACAAATTTGTCACATTTTAAAACCCTTGTCCTGATTCTTCAAATAAGTAAAACTTGACCTGTTCTGTGCTACTGCTGCATATTTACTTCCCCATTCGATGGGCTTTGCAGTGGTAAGAAACCTTTACAAGAGAAATACCCAAAACTCACAACAAAACAGCTAAGGATGACAAAGGTTAAATATGTCCATCCCGTATATAAACGCGCTCAGCAGGACAAGGGTTTTAACAACCTCGCAACTTTTCAAGATCAAGGCTATCGGTGCCTCCAACGGCAGTCACGAGTTAATCACACCCGCCATTATTCTTCTTAATAGAGACGTAGGCATGAGTGTGGTATGCAGGGCTCATGGGCCGTCCATTCTATCAATCTTGCTCACGCCCACATGTTAACACATACCCCCATTTCTTGGTATAGATTTTGACCCGAAGCACCGTTAGTTTTATAACGAATCACCCCATAAATACAGCACGGCGAGGCCGCTATTAAGTCATTGGTTGGACATGTTTATGGGCATTCTCGAGATATTTATTCCCGATAATATCATAAGGTCAATGACGTCCATAATAAATATCATGGAAATTTAGCTTAAATTGTGCTATGATATTTAACAAAGTATGGGAAATAGTGGGTTCGTGTGGCGCTATCCACAGGGTATTCGATTCATAACCCGTAGGTTCTGGGTTTGAATCCACTAATGTACAAACAATGTTGTGCCCTTGGCAAAGGCACGGGTGAAAATAATTACGTAGCATCGGTCAGGGCCTCGAAAAAGAACATTAAATGGAGGTTCCGTGTTTGAGGAGAAATACGAATTCATCATGGTTCAAAACCTACGATTATTTGGCCACATACGATGTCGTATTGAGGTCATTGAGTAAACGCCAAATCGCAGCTTATCCAGACTCTTGCAATTTATCCCAACCTGTATATATATATATATATATATTGTAAGCTTTTTACCATTGAGCCACTCAGAGAGTAGTCCACTCAATGACAATAACAACAACAAACCTGGCACAACACGTCCTGATCAGTAAATAGTTAATAGTTCTGTGTCGTTTCAATAGAATCAACAATATTTATCATATCTATAATATGTCTATATCAATCTGAAAACTGCAGCACACACCGACATATGTATACACTACACACACATGAAGAAAGAAATATCTTGATAAAAGAAATGTTTGAATCAGATTTGTCGAGCGCCCTCAATAAAATTTTAACTTTCAATTAATATTTTACGGCAAAGTACGTATATGATACGTATGCCACCTCGGTATAATCGTGGATGATATGGGTAACAGATAACTGGTATCATTGGTGTCTTTTAAGAGTAATATGATATGATTGCAATTCCAGGAGAGCACTGCGTCGAAAACAAAGCGTGAAATATCTTCTACCAGACGGAGTCATCAACTACATCAGGAAACACAAGCTTTACCAAACCAAGACCACGGACGACAATGCAAACGTCATCAGGATTACAGACAACAGGTACACAGCAAGCATCAAAACATTTACGCATGCTTTAGGCATGTGTTAAAGTTGCATGTTAGAAAATATCATTATTTTGCGATGCAAGTACTTTGTGGTGCAATTACTTTGACAACAATAATTTGCAGAAGAAAAGTTATAAACATACGCTTGCTACTTCATGTATCATCTGCTAAACTTTACCACGGTCAGTATAAACTATTAATAACAAGAGGACTGACAATAAAAAAAACGTTGTGCATCAAAACAACAGACAATTTGAATGTTCTGCGCTTGCAATAACTCAAAATTACATAACGTATTTTATTGTTATTGTAATTTGCGTGTATGTGTGTTTCCCACATGCCTGCTAAATGCAGGCTGAATGAAATTCCCACCACTCTGAAGATAAGTTGATGTATATGTATACATGCTTTTTGCCAGGGACATCACCATCCCAGTAGACGAGTCTATCATGCCCTACCAAGCACACAACAAACCCTTCTCGAAGGACAACAGGAGCGCCTCGAAAGAATATCTCGACGGAGAGGAAGAAGAGGAGGTTAAGGTTTGTAGCTTCGATAAAGTTGCACCGTCAATTTAAATTTTTCATTAGGGGTACAAGTATTAGCAATTTTAGGTTGAGGTAAGTTCAATCGAGTTATAGTTCAGTCATTGGAAACTCTCGGTACTAATAGGCTAAAAATGTACACGCAACACCGCAAATGTATCCAAGACAAATGTTAATTACCACATTCTGTGGTCTACTTTAACGACTTAAAAGTAATATACCTTTAATAGCAAAATAAGAAAAGAGGACAGTGTGCAAGGGTTTGATATCATACGCCTGTGGGCGTGAAAGTGCTTAAGACTTTATTGTGCAATAGTTATACCAGCTACAAAATATGGCAAATTGTATATGATAGTTTTATCCATATATTTCTACCCGTTTCGAAACGCCGGAATTTAAATGTCAATGTAATATAAATCCAATTGTTTCAATTAAACTTAAGCTTAAACTAAAGCTTAGAACGCATATTTTCCATAAAATGAAACTAAATGAACAACCAACATCTAACTGTCATAGCTGCTCCTTTATAAGCTGAACGTAAGCTATGGTGAAATATAGTTAAAAGCAAACATTTAAACACAGAACTTGCAGAAATCACTATTTCTTTAACGCATTTTGTTAAAAAAAACAAGGCGATTTTTGGTCGCTAAATGTCATTTAAGTTAAAAAGGAAGTATTTTAGACGGGACCTTGGTGTTACTCTTACCCTTTCATAATCGTAAATACAGATGACCTTGCAAGACGTTGCTGTCAAGGTGACGGCAATAGAAAGACGTGTGAGGGAGTTCGACATGAGGGTAAGGGAAGTGGAAGACGCAGTCAACGGCAAATTCGACCTATACAGGTTAGTTTATTTTACTCGGATTTCATCACTTCTGGTATTCTGTTAGAAAAATATTAATATGTTAACGTTTTTAATCTGTTTTCACGGGATTTTAAGGTTATTTGATTTTGTCGTTGATGATGGATTTAACATCACAAGTCTTAAAAGAATTAAATGTCGATAAGAAACCCTTTATTGTTGACTTTTAGTGTATTGTTGGAATCTTGGCCGATAAAATCAGTTAATGGCGTCATATTTTCGTCACATCAGATTATAATAATATTTAAGTATCTAGAATTATAAAACGGAATGAGCACATGACCTCCTGCAAATTTGGTGACAGTACAGTTAGCCTTGTTGAAATTATGGAGGGGGCCGAATGAGTCATCCCAGACCAGGGATAGCCAAAAAAAGCTAAGTCTGGATAAGGTTAATACCAACATGCCTGCAGATCTTTCTATAACGATACTAACATGCCTACAAATTTTCTTTCTGTAGCGATGCTAACATGCCTACAGATCTTCTTTCTATAGCGATACTAACATGCCTACAGATCTTCTTTCTATAGCGATACTAACATGCCTACAGATCTTCTTTCTATAGCGATACTAACATGCCTACAGATCTTCTTTCTATAACGATACTAACATGCCTACAAATTTTCTTTCTGTAGCGATACTAACATGCCTACAGATCTTCTTTCTACAGCGAAGAGTCCGGCCTGGGAGACTCCATGTCTGAAGGAGACGTCGATGACATCACCGAGCTGACTGATGAGGAAGAAGATGATGAAGGAAAGAACTCGGAATCTGAGAAGGGCATGAAATGGACGAGACCATCGGTCCATCTGGGAGCAGCGGAACGTCTCGAGGTGCTCTTGAAGGAAAGCAAGGAGGCCACGTGTTTCAGGTTTGCTTTAGCGTCAGATTCTTTGTTATTGTTGTTATTGGGCGGGTCGACTACTCTGTCTTGGCAGCCAGGGGCTGAATTGCTTACAATAGGCGGGGCTAAATCGCAAGGGTCTGGAGCGAGCTGACACCCGGCACCACTCGGGTGACCTCAATAAGAGAGTAATCACCCCAGTTGCGGCCAAGGGACTGTAGGTTTTGAACCACTCACACTGCACCATCGCAGATGTGGTGGGTTCTTTGACATGCGTGGGGTATGGTTCTCCCCAGACACGGGAATTCATTCATTCATAGAACCTGTTGGATGTTTTCAATGGGTATAATCAATGCAAAGGGGAAACAAAAAGAAAGTGCCATGAGATCAACTGACTAACCAGTAAAGGGCACTACAATATATATTATAGCATTTGAAATGATTAATCACCTTGGGCAAGAAGGTAAAATTTTCAATGCCTTATTTCTGTATGTCAGTAGCAAACATGGTAAAGTTTGATAATGGCGCACTGGTGCTTTCTCTGACGAGTCCTGTGGCTACAATCAGTGTTTCATCATCATCAGTAATATATATTAATCCTTACAGTGGCAAGAAAGACATGCACGTCCACTTCGCTGCGGATGTTGATGAAGGTTTTACATCTCCGACTGACAAGTTACACAGAGACATCCACTACTCCAAGGACTACCTGCCGAAGAGGATCCGAAAAACACGCCTGGACCCACTTGAAAAAGACAGTGAGAACAGGTATGATGTCCGTCACAGTCCGTGTAGATTTTAATGTTCTAAAGTGATGATATGCACTTTGCTTTAATGTTTAATACCTGTAATTTAATGGTGTGAAATGGAAGTGGTATACATTTCATATGTTAGAAGTTTGTCAAAGAAAAGCTTATGTTTTGCAAGTTCAGACAAGGCTCAAACCTAACCGTTACTAGTTACTCTTGCCTCATATTGGGCAATAAAAAGGTGTCTTGTCGTCGGTTCTTTTGAACTTTAGATGGTGACAATGGTTGTTATACCCTAGATAAGATACTTCGGTATCTGTCTGATATTATTCATCGTATTTCAATATATGCCATTTCAATATATGTCTATTTCTTTTGTCCAATTTTACCAGGTATATGTCATTGAGAAAGTGTCGCCTGGAGGCAGCCCTCGGCTCTACTGATAAGTTGAACAACAATCTACACTTTGTGTTGGAGCCACCCGGAAGAGCTCAACCCGCCACATGTAAAGCCGAGAGATCCTCCCAACCAGAGGCCAAGCCAAACAACGACAACGTTGAAGATTCCTCGGGTTCGAACAGCCTGTCGAGTGATCGTAAATCACCAAGGTACCACGGGAAGGTATCGCCCTCCAAGGAGTTTTACATGTGGGGAATCAAATTCTGCTCGTCTGAAAGTCTTGATGAAGAAGCCAGCAGGTGCGTGTAATAACCTGATAATGTAATAATGCTCCCAAGTCGATCATATGAATTTTTTAATATATGATTTCTACAAACAACTGGTATGCTCTCTTGGAAGTGCGAAATTATGGCAAATCGTAGATTGTCTACGTTCTTTTTACTAGTATACTGGAATACTCTTCTAGTCGAGAGTATCTCTTTTATGTATGTAATAATATTAGGACATGGTCTCCAAATAGTGGCTAAATACGCTGTAAACTTTTTTGTGTGGGTGCACGTATGTATGTGCAATATACGCTGAAGGATCCATGTGCATTTTCAGAATATTTAAGTTTCAGCAATAGCTACGAATGCTCTTTGTCTAGCACTTTGATTCACAAGATATTTTGATTTTTTTATGTCGGCTGTAGCATTAAAGCTTGTAATAAAGTCTTAGGAAGACAGTAAGACTTGCAATCATGCTGTGTATATTGCAGTGCACATAGAATTATGTGCACAAGCAAAATTACACGCAAAAAACATCTATACATACACACAAACATACAAACGCTTCCCAAAACATAGCAGCTAATTAGTTGCTTTAAAAAGACCTGAAATGTCTTTGCAGGGAGCGTAAAGAGAGAACATGCCATCATCATCACCATCACCGCCGCCACAACATGGATAGTGAGGAACTCAGGCAGCGTGGAGGCGAGGCCGATGGGAAAAACTACCCAGACCATGACACCGACAAGACTGTGGAGACACCAGATGCGAACAAAAAGGACGAAGCCACATCAATGGAGAAGCAAAGCAAAGTGGAAGCTGTCCAACAACAGAATGCGGAGGAAGTTGTCGACACGAGTGGGATTCCAGAAGTCAGGATAACAAACTATTCACCCAGCGAAGGACTTAGTGGCGAAGAACCCAAACAGGACCCTGTTACCGACCTCGAGAAGGACAAAGAAATCGCAAAAAAAGAAGAAAAGTCTGAAGATACCGTGACAGAAAAGGTGGATGAAGAGGACGAAGGTGCGACTGCGGAACACACTACGGAACAACAGAAGAAGCGAGCATCATTAAAGCTGGACTTTTCCGTCAATAGTCCGAGGAAGTCTCATTCCGAAACTGTCTGGCACCTTATCGAATCAGACAAAAAGAGCTTTACCGTCATGGTTGATGATGTAGACAAGAGGCTAAATGGAGCGATTGGGGACCCAACCTGGGTTTGACCATTTTAGATGGTTATTTTCATTTTTTAATCAAACTTTAGTTTCCCTTTGGTAACGTTTGTATTATAACAATATACTCTATACATGATGCAATGGTGGGGTATATTAGGAAAAGAAGTAAAGCTTTGAGAATTCCGAAAATATTCTGAAGCTCCTATAAATATTGTATTCGGAAATAGATTGTTAATTTTATGCAACTAGAGGTAAGGTATTTCTGAAGAGATATTTCGTTCCCATCATTTCTAAGAACTATTTGGTGTGTTCCTTATTGTGAAATATAAAACTAAAACACAACTTGGGGGTTTATTGTAAAAGCTTGGCAGAATAATACACACTGTATCTGGGCATTAAGATTGTTACAAAAGCGTTTCTTTACGAGAAATTCGTTTTTCTACTAAGATTTACTTTTCGCATTCAGTACAATATTTTTTTCCAGTTCCATTGAATAGATCCCTTACCATTACAAATAGAAATGGAATGTTCGAATTTGGGAATGGTACAATAGCATCTTATACGGTGTTACATATCAAAAGCGACGTGTAGCGACAAAAACTTATCCCGCACTTGTTGTGCAAGTACTTCCCAATTGCTATTGACTAGAATGGTGTGTAGCAAATGTTACTTAAGCTTTCATTATCAAAATATGTATTATATGCAAAATATGTAAATAAGTCATTTTGCTACAGTTAAGAACAGTATCACCTATAATAGCTATAAACATACAATAGACACGGCAATGCTAAGCTAAATAGATTTGGTTACGTAGTTAAATTTAGCTAGTAGTGTTACTAAGGTGTATGCAATGTGAGTGTATGATGTCATCAATTGCTCATTACTTACAGTAATAATGTTTATACGGCATAGAGATCTGAAAACTTTAGTGCGTTAAAAAGTATGGTTCCACTTGGAATGATATTCATTGATCTATCTTTCTAATAACGGTACATAAGATCAATGAATAGGAGTTAAACCATAGATAAATCTATGGCGTCTTGCCACAGTGGATTTCAAATCATGAATAGTATCTAGCAATGAAATCCTAAAATATGAGCATTAAAGGGCATAGTGCACAACCAAAATGCTTGTCCAAGCCATGTCTTAAAGAAGTGGCTGGATTGAACAGGATAGAATCGAGCATACGCAACAAAGGAATGTCTTTCTCTGTGTTGGTAACTTTATAGTTAACAAAAGATAGCAATTGGTGTCAATTGATATTCTGACAAGATCCGACATATCATTGTCTGGTCAGATAAAAGGGGTTGGTTGGCCCTTACAATATTCTCTTCACCGCCAACTACTTTCGGTGGGCGACGTGTTTTTTTTGTCAAGAAGATGTTCTGAAATTTATTTCCTGGTTTCTTTTGAAGTGAGTGACGAACGTTTGTCTTTTAAACTGACGATGCTTTATATATTTTTTTTTCACATATTAACTGAGATGTTTAGTTATAAAAATAAATTGTTGTTAAGGAAATAGATATCATACATGATACCTTGTTTGAAGCTACACGTACGAATGTTTGAAAAAATTGCGATAATTTCAGATGTCAAGGAATGATATAGTTGACATCGGTAGAATAAAATGTACAGAATCGCTGATAATTTTTAAAGAACAGAAGTCCAGAGAAGTTCATGCATCGTTCATATCGGCGTACTTGAATGTTGTACCAATCGCTAGGGTACCTGCTAATTGTGAAAGAATCAGATCGAATGTGCAAAGCGAGCGTTGTAAGGACTTAGTATATGGTGTTGTGGGTTATGGGTAACAAGATATCTCTATTGGTTTTAAACAAGAATGAGGCTGAATGTCACTCTTGCAAGACTTGGAGCTCTATGTACCTAGGAGATTAAAACAAGGCAAGTATTCGTGATTAAAAAAATGCAGAAAACAAATAGGCAATATTGTGCAACGAGGAACTTTATTATTATTTAGGGACAAGTTTGAAAAATCTTGCTGTATTGTCTGTGTAATAAAAACTAGGCTATTCGAAACATTGAAAAAACTCTGTGTGATATTCTTTTTCTCTAAACACTAGAAATGGTCCTGCTATTAATGTCTCTGACCACACTGACCCGGCTATTTTGGGGCTCGGCTGGGTGTTTACCGTATAGTGACGGGAAGTTAGTCTGGATGCATGCAATGTAAAGTCATATCTGCATAAAAAATGAAATGCGGTTTAAATAAACGAGGAATTAAACATTTTGTGAGAAACGGGGCCTTTGAGTTCTTGTTGAATTACCTTGGACAATGCCCATTTTGCATGTGTCAACCATTCAATTATGAGAGATTTTACTGTAAGACTATTTCAAACATACCTACTTATCGAAATTATCATTTGTGCTGCCCTACGCACTTCACAATTTCTACACACTGACAAATACAAATGTACTTGTATTAATCAAGCCTTAGTAGGAATTAAATGGGTGTGCTGGCTTAGTATGTTTTGCTTCCGGGCTTAGTCAGACTTTCCGACTCAAGGGTAAATGCAAATTTTGGACACTTTATTAACCCTCAAGCACCCGACTTTTTTTGCGACTAAAATGACCGAGTGGGGTCCAAATGTACCCCAAAATGTTTTGTTCATAAAATCACGGCTAGTGCTAAAGCTACAAAATTTAGTAATATATCACAAAATATAGTTCGCAAACATTGTAGTCAACAAAGTAAGCATATTTTTGCAAAAATTTGTCGATTTCGATATAAACAAAGTTTTCTTGGTAAACTACAGTTGTTTTCTACCAACAAATAAATTCTATTAAAATCAATGTTATGTTCATGGTTCAAAATTTATAATCTATGCTAATTTTATGACGTCATTAGTCAAAATCCAAGATGGCCGCCAAGGATCTAGTTTTACATGTTTATCATTCTCTGAAAGTTTGGTGGTCATACCATAAGTAGTTAAGGAGTCTCAAAAGTTTGTTCCAAAAACAGCACGTTATTGCTGGGGTACGTTTGGACCCCAGACGGACTGATCACGGACTTTCTTTATAGTTTCCACAGTATCGAACCAATCTTCGTAAAAACTTCGGAGAAGATACTTGGTATAGAAGGTATTGACTGACAAAGTCACGAAAGGAATTTTTCTTCAGATTAAAAATGTTCAAATGGTACTTCAAAATGTACGCCTGGGGTCCAAATGGACCCCACTCAGATGTTTGAGGATTAATTACCTCAATGAAATGTGTGATGTCACTCGTTCTCATTGAAATGTCGAAAATGGCTTTTTTTGGTCGAAAAATGAATCGGCTTTATTTTCACTGAAAACTACCTGGTTGTTTACTCCTCTTTTAACCATAGCCAAAAAATGGCAACTTATTATTTTCGGTCCCATTGGTAATGCATTACAGGGCATGTAACAAACGTTACCGGTAACGTTTGTTACAACAGTAGAATTTACCCTGTTTTCTTCGAAAGGAATTACCTTATTGACTACATCATTTAGGTTTAAGTGGTTGTCCCTAGGAACATTTGAAAAGTGGGTAGCTTTTTTACACCAGGTCAAATAGAAAGCTTAGACAGCATCGAACAATGGTAATGTTTGTTACAGTCATTTCTGTACAATATTGTGTTAAGCAAGGTGGGGAACAAATGACAGTCAACAACCCTTTTTTGTTTCTTTAGAAAGTCAGAACAACTATGCAGCGTCGCAAAAACGGCCATTTCTAGTCTTATACGTGCATAATGTAACCGTGGCAACAATCGTACTAGTGGTAGTAACGTTTGTTACAGAATCTGGCGACAGGCATAAACCACCTCACCCAGCCTCCAAGATCAGTGACAGGAGCGATCTGACGCCATCGGGCAGAGGGCCTTTGTAGCTGGTTTCACCTGCCGAACAATCATTCTGGTCACTGAATTGTTACATTTTTGGCTACTATTTGAATTCTTCGTTTCTTCTCAGGCGACAGCCATTTTTTAGGGTGTGAAATCCCACTTGTGGCTATAATAATCTTCTAACCCATCAACCTATACGAATGTTGTGGTGTATCTTTTGTAAAACATTACAGGGGTTGTGGAAAAATGAAGGAACCAGTGATGTTGTCTATAATTTCCTCCATATCAAGGCGTAAAATCAGGCGACAGCATTTCGACATTTAAATGAGAACGAGCCCTGTGTGTCTGTCTGTGTGTAAACAAGATAACTCAAAAACGACTGGGTGAATTGGTTTCATACTTGGTGTGTTGGTAGGGTGTGATGAAAGCTGGAAATGATTAGATTTGGAGCCCCCTAGCGGCTCCCTTGGTACTGCAGCGCAACTTCCGGTTTTGCTATCTCGGTGTTCTGAACTTGCTACGATCACAATTTTTAAGTATTAGATACCTCTTGTGCTCAGGAAGGAATGATATAAGTTTGGGCCCCCTAGCGTCTAGTTTTGGGATAGCAGGGGCATTTTTTGTCAAAAACTTCTGACGAGGATAACTCAAGAAGGGAACAACGGATTTTCATGATTTTTGGTATGTAGGTACCTTAGACAATGTTGTGCAAGATAAAATACCAATCATGCAAAATAGGAGTACATTTGCATAATTAATGAGAATATTTTATCAAAGCAGTTTTTTCAATGTATCTCTTGTCCTGGACATGATATGGTTGTGACATTTGGGTGGTAGGTAGCTTTTCGCGTCATGACAAAGGGGGCAGCGCCCCTAACATTTAATTGTGGAACTACAGGGGCGTTTTTGTCAAGACACTCCAAAGAGGATAACTGCAGAAAGGAACGACGGATTGCCTGCATTTTAGTTATGCAGATAGCTTGGGCAAAGATGTTCATAATGATATGCATGTTATGCAAATGAGGACTTAATTTGGATAATTAATGAGGAAATTGTATAATTCCACTGTTTGCAATAACTGGACTACGATAAATGTCACACTTGTTAATTATAACCAGTGGAACATATGCAGATATCAAATATGCAGATGAGGAACTTATTTGCATAATTTATTGATGTACGTTATTCAATGATGAACAACACCATGCATAAATCATGTTAATGTTAAGTCATTTGCATGAAATTAACAAAAGCTCTAAATATTCATGGAGGAAAGATAAGTATTTCTAAGTGAATCTTTTAAATATATATTCTATGGTATAGAACTGTATAAAAGGCACCATGTTAACTGACGCCTTTTACATTCAGGTCAATATCACATTAATAAAACAAGCACTAAATTTCGTACTACTTTTATTGTATATGGTCATCGTGTCAACATGTCATGAATCATTTTAGAGAATAGAGAATACTTTTAATTTGGTGAATTTATCATATGTGAATTATGATCTTATCAAAATAAAAGTACATGTACATCTGCGATAACATCTGAGAACAAATGTCGTTGTGCACGTTTTGATTTAAAGTTTTGATATTGCCCGATCAAATAAAAGCGGAATAAGTTGTCTGTAAGTATATTGTATTAGATGAACATTTTGACATGACTTATTATATATTCTTAATGATATAAATCAAGATTAAAGACTTATTCTTAACGATTACTATGTGGCGATTGGCGCAATTATTGTTATATAAACATTTAAACATTTGACTAAGCTTACCTATTGTACGACTTCTAAACGTTAATAACTATCAAACTAATACAACATTATCTAAACATTTTTAGATATAACATGTCAGCCATAACATATTTAGTAGCATTTCAGGAGGACACTATTGCTAAAGACATGAACATTTGAATATGGACTGCTAAGAATTTGCCATTATTCATGACGCTATAGTTAAATAAAATGTATAAGTAATATGAGCACAAAATATACCATTAATTATTAATCCTCGACGACGGGGGAAAGAGCCATGATTAATGTTTTGTAAAGAAGAAATAATGGTGCAGAATACTAACCTTCTATCACCAATAGTTATAATATAACAATATGATAGGCATTAATGCTTCAAACAAAAGTGAATTTATACTAACCATACTAAGGTTTACGTTGGTGTATTTATATGCATAGACCACAAAAATTTGCATGATTTACTAACTAAAGAACTGCACTCAACGTTATGAATTAAATACGCGTTTCCTAAAGGTTTTGACCGTTTACATATTGCATTATTAAGATTGATTATGGTTTTACTTAATATACTTTATATTCTTACCTTAACGTTTATAACGTTATCATGCTTCTTGGTAACGTGGGAATTTAATTCTTTTCTAAATTAATTATAATAGATATATATATAACATAGGTGCATGAATTGCAATTCTAAATATTCTTAAGCTACTTCCTTACATTCTGTTATGCATTCATTGAAATTGTGACTTTTAAGAAGCTTTGCTTACTTCCTTAGATCTAAATTGATTTATATGATTAATCTGTGATGAAATAATGGCCATATTGTTTAGAGAAAATTAATACTGATGTTACCTGTTCGTACTGACGGTATAATTATGCACAATTTAATAGGAACGTGCTGGGACTTATTATATAATGATAAAAAGTTAAAGTTAAAGTTTGCCCATACATCTAAGATGCGTAGGGTGGCGCCCATCTCCACTTCGAAGCTCTTTGGCCACACATTTTGTGCAAGTCACTACTGCAAGGGGCTAGTCCGCTGGTTGTGATTGGTGTTTAACTTCCATACTCTTCCTCGTTAGTGCCGAGTGCCAAGTAGAGAAAGCAGCATGTACCATATAATATTAGCTTTACTGTATTTAGAACTCAGTCATTGTAGTTTCCTCTCCATACGATTCGTTAAAATAACCATTTTCCTCGCCTATTTCCTCATCCACGGTGTGCAAACTCATAGCCATAGTAGCGGGTGCAGGGTTTCCGGAGATTTTGGGAGAGACATCCGAGCCTGGTGTTTCCCATGGGTTTGGTATACGGGCTAACATGTGGACAAGAGTCCAGCCTCTGTGGACCACCATGGACAGGAACTGGACACCCAGGACCACGCCGAACACGAGGAGGTAGGTCAGAGTGAGTGGGCTCATCATCAGTACCTAACACATTGTTTAGAAACAGATGTTAAAAAAGAAAAAAAAATAGATTCGAAATCTGCTGATGAAAAATAACTCAAGGGGTGTTCATCTGGTGATCTTAAAAACAAATTATGTCTGTTCTAATAGAAAAATAATAAGGGGAATCTTAAAAACAAATTATGTCTGTTCTAATAGAAAAAATATAAGGGGTAAGATTGGCTTTAAAAAGTATTGAAAGCCCTACTTCTCTTCGTCGTAAACTTCAAAGAGAATTAAGTTTCCTGTCTATTCAGAATAATTCACAAACTGGACAGACACTGGCATGAGGTAGGGAATGGGGGATATGAGGGAAGGTACAACAGGGAACCAATGGGAAAGGCCGTTAGGGATTGGGGCGCATCCGTCCAATAAGTGAGCCGACAGTAAACGTGAATTAAGCACTGGTTGATTTTGTTCCAATCCAATATATATGATCCAAAAATTGAACTAGGGGTTTAAATTTTTACGATTTTTTTGTCAATTTCTGTTTGTAAGAAATAAATGACAGTGAATAATTGAAATAACCATACCATCTTTCACACGCTTCCTACAAGCTGGAAAGCTCATAAAACGGTCAGATTTCAGGAAATGAACTGTACTATTGCTAGCAAATTGCATGTTTAACCTAAAATAGTTATAATCACCTCCATGTGTGTGTAAGACTTCAAGATAAAGATCAAGGTCAGCCACATTGCGTTGGTGACGAAGAAGACAACGACCCAAGCGTTGCGAAGCTGAAGGAGTTTCTCTTTTAGGTCCTGTGTGTTGGTTTTCAAACCACTGTCCTTCTTTGGGTCTAGGGTTTTATCAACAAGACGCTTCCAGAAACTAAAAAAAAATAGGGTAAAATGAATAATGCGCAATTTTTTCTCAGAGTAACCCCTACTTATTTCCTTGACATCCAGGTAGATAAAGTACTTTTTTAATAAAGGGGCAATTATCTTTTTGCTTTTAATTATTTACATCGTATGATATACGCCCAAATAAGCACTTCCACTGTAGCTTGATTAGGTGTTTTTTACTTCGATAATCTGTAACTGAACGACTTTAAAATTCTAGTTAATTGGAAAAGTATTTTAATACCATATTGAGCCTTGTTTTAGTACTACTGCATGGAAGACATGTAAAAATAATTACCAGTAAAAATGACTGTATAAAGGATTCAATCATAGCTTGTATAATATGTTTTAAATGTTTTTATTTTAGTTATTGATAATGCTACAGATTTAAAAAAAACTGCAGTAAAAATAACTGTATGAAGGATTAAATAATAGCCCTCTAATCCATTTACATGTTTTAAATGTTTGAATATTAGCTTCCGAGGATTTTAAATATGGCAAAAAACGTGTTTGGGTTGACATCAAAGCTTTTGCTGCTAAAAGTGAACCAAAGACATTGATTATTTGCCGTATAATACTACAGACTGATTGTCAAACATTGTACCAAGAAAGACATTACGCCAAACAAGAAAACATCATTACCTATATTCCAAGAAACGGCTGTCAGCGTCGTCTACTTTGTGTTTTATCTCCCCGTTGACCCACCCATTGGCCTGACCGTTCGGCTCAGCTCCTGCATGCGAGAGCACAAAATACCGATATAACATCAACTAACATAATTCCACCAGGTGCCATAATACCGCCACCTCAAAAAAACGTTAGTATAGAGGTCTTTCCAATATTGTTTTCAACACCAAATGTTGAATATTCTAAATGTAATACAATTCTGATATTTAGGTGCGGAAGACAAACTTGAGAAGGTATCCATAACAACGTTTTTTTTTAGATGGTGGTATAATGACACCTATTGGAATTATGCGAATTCGTATGTTATTTCTATTTCGTTTGTGAACGTTGTATTTTCTTGAATTAATTTTACCAAAATGTGCCGGTTAAATGTCGCGTTAATATATACTAAGTAAGTGTTAAAATTAAAACCTACTAACAATGCCAAACCGTACATAAAATAACATAACATTTTTAGAAAAAAAAACAGACTGTTTTTTACAGTTGATTTAGATGACTAATTATTGAGTAAATAAGTATTAGCTTACCAAATGAAAGTTGTTCGTGGTTTTCGTTTTCAGGTGAAAGATCAGAACGTTTATTGCTGTTAAAAAACTGTTGTTGTTTGTCACCTTGGGGTGTACCCCTGCGTAAGGAATAACAAAAGGTTACTATAGCATTGCAAAAATATCTGTGAATATACAGACATATTATACAGATGTATAAGATATATAAGTGGATAGATAAATAATGTACGTGAATATCGTTGATGGGATGTATTCCTAAAGTAATTTGTCTTTTAATTAATACAAAACATCAATATACAAATAAATAGTTTCTAGATTTTCTTTCTTGTTTACAAGGGTCAAATCCATTTACAAATAAATTCATATTGCATAATTTCTGTACCGGTATACCGGTAAGGGAATATAGAATCCAGCACACGACATTGCAGGATAACTATGTTTATCAATTTTCATATAGAGGAAAAATGACAATGTCAAACTAACTGGGAGACTGTGTTAGTCATTTTGCTGGATCCATTTGCAATTTGGTCGACGTTCTCTTCCTTTGTAGTCTCACGTGTACCTTTTGAAAAACAAATCACAGCATTGGGTTACACAAAATGCTAAATGGCTACATGATGTTCAACAAGCTTTCAGTTGGTGTTTATCTCTAAATCATTATAGCAACATTTTTGTATGCATATATTTATTTTATTTATCATGCGACAATTATGCCAACTTGCAGTTTTTCATGTAAACGAAACGGGCGTGGTTATGGGCATAGGTCCGGAGTTATAATTCCGAACCGTTATAAGTCCGGACCTCCAAATGAATTTCTATATATACCTTGCTTTAACCTTAACTTTAGTTTTATTACACAGTAATAAATGTAAGAGCTATAGCCATTGCACTGTACTCCCATTGGTTAAAAACTTGAATGGTTTGAATGAGTAGCGCTACCCCAGCTCCTGTCATTCAAATTGCAGATGCTGTAGATGGGCAGCAAAACGCAAGTTGTCGGCAGACACAACAGGTACAGGAAGCCGTAGACCACGCAGGAAAATTCCGCTGGATGTAATATGGCCGTTACGATGTAGATTCCGACGAAGCTGAAAATGATGAGGATATCCACAGACGGGATTCCTGACCAAATAAGGAAGCTAGAGTTAGTCCAGAAATAAATACTAGTAGAGTTCATATTCAATGCCATGTTGGCAACTAGGAGGAGTGATATAATGCAGAAACATATAGAGATGCACATAATACACATTCCACATAGCACGAATATCAATCAGACGATAGTCTCTGCGCTCTAAAGGACATTTTACGCAGTGATACGTCCGTCCGTGTTTTCTAGATCTGCGCGCGATTTTTAATGATAATTGAAGATCGTCAACAATGTTACAGGAGTATAAATATAAGTTATTTGGAAACTGCAAGACAGTAACTTTCCTAAAGAGTTATTTTCTACTTGTTCATGATTACCTGATCTGTCGGTAAGTTGAAGTTGCAGGTCTTGAAAGACGGCAATAGCGCAGCCTAGACTCAGTGCGAACATTGCTACGAAAAAAGCAGCAGCCAAAAGCTTGGCAACCTGTAATATGAGGGGGAAACGGTCATTTAAACGAGATATATAAAGGATTCTGCATGTTACGTTACAATCTAACACTAAGGTCAATCCATTTAACCAGATCTGGTGTAAATTAAATGTTCTAGAATCAAGCATAATTTTGCACCATCGTCTGTTCAAGAATAACTTAATCATATATGTTTCTTATTAGCACCAGAAGTTTCAAATTGGTAGATTTCCTGATTTTTATTTGTATTCCGGCTGTTGCGGTCCATTCGGTAGTGACGTCGATGATAGCGTATTGCTTGAGCATTTCAAATGGCTATTTATTTGCATGGGTGTTTGCGCATATATATATACTATGTTTAATGAAGTATTAAAAATAGTTCTTACCTTGAGCTGTGTATTCTGTTGTGCATAGAGGCACACAACACCGTAAGCCACAGTGGCTAGACTCAACACGATCATTGATATCTCAAGACTCAGTCCGAAAGCAAGCTCCACTCCACCTAGGTTTTCGAATTAGGGCAAAGGTTAACATAAAAATAATAAGTATCGCGGTATAGAAAAATCGCATGGGGAAAATTATGGCATTTACTTATAATGCTTTGGAGTTCATATAAACACATGTGTGCACATTTCCGTGTATATTTGTTTTGATATAAAACCATAACCATGTAGATACTTTTGATGCTCAACATTTTATAATTATACTTAAAAGACCAGTTCTATTGAAATATTACATAACTGTACCAATTATAAAGTTAGTTTAAGAAAATTTTAAAACGTTGGATATAAAAATATCGATTTTAGGAATGTTTATAATTACCAAAAACGTAAAACCAATTACGACTGATATTACATCAAAGCGAGCATTCCTACCTGGTCAAAAAATCGAAACGTGAGTCGCATAAGTTCGTAGTTTGGAAGAAAAACAATGCTCAAGGATTATGGTGCAATATGAATCTATAATAACATTTTTTCTCATAATTTCTTGAGCAGTTGATCCAAGTTGTGAACTAATGAAGCATAATGAACCGTGTGAGCCTGCATGGCAGAAACCTCAGGTCTAAACACCAGATAACACAATTCCACTGTAGAACGGCTAGGTACAGAAAGACTACACTGCCGTACCTTGTCGACTTGCTAAACAGTTCATAGTGCTAGAAGTATAACTAAGCTTTGGATGTATACACAGTTATTTTAAAGATGATTATTGTTATGTTTTATAATGTTTTGACTTGTGTACCTCTATTGCTTTTCATTTTAAATGTAACATGTGTAAAGCATACTACAATTCAGCCGAAGAAATGAAGGCTGCCACTGTATGTTATTGTTTGTCGCTCGATGCGGAAATAAACCATTCATATACTAAACATACCGGCGACAAGTATAAGGCAGGTTCCAGGGGTGACAATGGAGGAAACGATGAGGAGTATCTGGTAGAGTAGGAAGGGTCGCGAAAAGTTGCGGTTGTTTGCTACAATCGTCTTCCAAATCTGTTGACGAAAACGGGAGATTGGTGACGCCATAGATTGTTCAGCTGAGTAACGACATTATCAATGTTCGATGTTGCCTTGATTTCTTGAGTGAATTCAAAATCACTTAGACAGACTCTACATTATAATGATTATCCTACTAAAAGCCCGATTGTTATCGAAGAAAACAACAACCCTTATTGCGTACAAGGAACACATCTTTATGTGTTCTTTTTTTAAAGTCATGACACCAGTGACATTCTTCTCGCGGTACTTGACTCATAATAGATAATAGAGTATTTGTCAGATTTAAATTTGTTTACTGATACTTGGTTTGATTTATTGATGCTGAACATGTTCATAGTATAGAAGGAAACGTGTAGAGGGGGGGGGGGTGAATAGTGGTTTATTGGAGCCTGCTTATCAGAAATATTCCGCGCTTAAAACTAGTTGCACATTAAAAACTTAACAATCAGATAGCATTGTCAGCTTGCAAAAACTGTAACAGTACGCCCAAGGGCTTGCATCTTACAATGCAAAAAATAACAGTCAACACAAAATAACAGTACCTGGGCGATGATAATCGGGTTAACAAGGCTGGAGAGCAGCCAGCGTCGACGCTGTTTGAACAGCTCTTCGAACGTCTCGGGACAGTATGTAAAGTCTTCAGTCATCGCTGAGTATTCCAGAGTCCACCCGTGCTTGATCTAGCGCGTTCGAAAGACATTTAAAAGTAAAAGAATTATATAAGACAAGTGGAGACAACACTAAGCTATACTGCAATAGTGGCGCTGGATCCGTCATACAGATCAGTACGACAAAATTATGATCACCTTTGAGCATGAAAGGATTTTGCAGGAATACAAAGCATCTGATAATGTCCACGGCTTACCGCTCGAATGACATATATCAATGATATACCGACTGCTATATATGTATAATGATTCATAATACAGTCAAACCTGCCCAAGACGACCACCCGCGGGACCAGACAAAAGCGGTCAATTTGGACAGGTGGTCGCTGAGAAGAGTATCGACTCACAACATGCCCGATGTATAGTATAAATTACTGTACGGTGTACCTTTCGAATTCGCTTGGGCAGGTTTGACTATATACATGTATAGCAGTCATTCACAAGAGGGAGCTAGGAAGGTAACATTCCAGAAAATGCAGCATGTTTCCCACCCGGTAATATGCCTTTTGTGAAGTTAATCACACACATCATTATATCATAAATCTCGCCCCTGAAGCGTCGCCAAAAATGACATAATTTATGCACCTTTATTCACTCATTGAATAATCTTGATAATGGACATGTCTTGTAAAACTTTTTGAAATACTTTGGGATATGCACAATGGTTTTTGAAAAAGTCAGTTTCATCCTGTGCATTTTGTATAATATATGAAATATGGTCACTTTAAAGAAAGTTAGATTTACTTTAACACATTAACAAATATGTCGCCAGCATGATAATATAAAAAATGCATGACAATAGACAAGCATTGCATAGTGCTTGCATTAAACCCAAATAACAAAAGTAGAAGTGAGAAGAACACACACAAAAATGTGATTTTCCTATGGAGAAACATAACTAGGATGACGACTTACCAACAGGGTACAGAACCACCTGTCCTCTCCCATGTCCTTGACGAGGAAGTCATTGGCTTCCTTGACATGAGAGGAATATTCAGACAGTCCGTCTCTGACGGCATTTGCTCGGTAGACAGAGAAACATCCAGGGCAGCAAAGAACGGTTCCCATCATATTGTTAGCCGTCTATTTGTTACGGTAAAAAAATAGAATGCATTACCATCTCTGCTTCATGTTGGTATTAATTGAAATTCACTAATGTCGTGATAAAATTCCATGTCAAGTTTTGCTATGTTTGAATGACGTTATACTGGCAAGATGCATGTCAATTATCAAATTTAAAGCAATATGAATGAAAAATAAAGCCCATTGTAAATTACGTATTTCATTTAGTAATAATGTTTTTTTAAACAATGTGCATTTCAGTTTTATCTCTCTTATCGAAAACCTCAATGCAGTTCAAAAGCAAGCTGCTGGGGCCCAAAGGTACAAAACATCTTCCAATGAGCTCATGAGGTTCACCAACGTGGTAATAGACATAAACAACGGAACTTCTACTGCAATACTAAGATCATATACATGGGGCTCAATTTTTTTCTTCTTCTTTCCAGGATCTACACACATAGGGTTAGGGTTATTGTAACCATATGTTAACCCAAAACTCTAACCCTGAAACGAAACAAAAACACCGATAGAAAAGCACTCAAAGACACACAAAAACAATACCTCATGAGACAGGGGGCCGATATCGACTTCTAAGCACATTTGATCCTTTGTTTTTAACGCCACACTTCTGGTCTGGATATATAACTTCACATGGTGCTGATCGAAAGCTTTGTTTCGTGTACGGATATAAAGTTTAAACGTGTACATGTAACATAACCACCATTTTCTATTTTTAAAAAATGACCTTACCTTTCCCAGCCAGTGAGCTATGGCGTAGTCAAATATCTGATACCATGCCACAGGTCCGGAGCCTATCGGGTGAGTCCGCGCGCACACCGCCCCGACAGATGGGTTCTGTACGACAATGTCCAGTAAAGATCTGACGGCCTCAGACTTGAACTTGACATCCCCATCCGTCATTAGAATGTAGGTGTTAGCAAGCCTGTCATCTTCAGAAACAAAAAGTTTGTACAATGCTTGCAAAGATTGGTGTACCAAAACAAAACAAAATTTTGAAATGAGACAGATTACTTTCTAATATTAAGTAATGTATGTATACTACGTAAACATCCATAATAGAATTAAGCTCAACGTCAGGTAAATGCAATCTATCTACGTAGAAATAGACAACGAAAAAATCTGATAAAAATCGCAACATGAGTCGCTATTATGTCATTTTAGCTATAAGGCCACAGCGTGTGAATTTTAAGAATTACATCCTCTGTAGACAGCAAAAATAACAGAATGGGAGATAAAACAAAAAAAAACATTAACGAGGTAATAAAGGAAGAATTTGATATTACAGCCATCCATTCCTCTATTCAAAATTTAGAAGTTGATCACCAAGTTCGCAACTCAATTTATTGCTTCAGTATTCGTGCCACCATCAACTATCCAATTTTCATAGAAATACATTCATAGCTACCTCACATGTGTCACTTCTGCATAATCGCTAAGCACACAATATCTGGCCATTTCGGTGCTTTCTCGTTATTTGTACCAACTCCGTTGGGGAAAATCTTTTCAAATTATTGCGTAAACTAATGAGCGCCTATGTCATCCTTTAGATTTACTTGCTGTAGACTTATGCACTCCACTAGGGTGGGTACCGGTAAAAAATCAAGTACAGGTACGGTTCAAGTCGTAAGGATCAGGTCCAAATTTGGACCTGAACCTGATTAGGAGTATCTGTAAAAACTGAATGAACAATACTCAAAACAATGGTCCATTTCGCTACAAAAGATTATGTTTGATGGGGTATCCGACGTCCACTGGCGTTTAAAAATTCTATTTTCATGTAAACAAGACTAACTGCCTCTGTCTTAGACCAAGTTTGACCGTAGAAGCTTGGTAATAATGACCATCAACTCCCATCTACTTTTCCTATTGTTTTTTTTTTTGTTGTTGTTGTTGGCCTTAAGCTTGTCAGGCCCTTCACACGCGAACACCTGCCGATATAATCTCTTTATTTTCGAATTTGTACAACGGTTTTTCTGGACCGATCCAACAAGAAAGACGGTTCTGTGCCGGTACACAATACACACATCTAATGCCAATGGCTCCAAGCCATGTAGAGAACGTTACACATTATCTGTTGCATACGGAAAAAACATGTACATACTGAGAGGGTGTCCAAGGACCTCGAATCTCATGCCGTGACACTTTGTTGGATAAATCCGCAGAAATCGGGTCTTGATGGGTTGTTTGAGAAGAATTTTGACGGGTTCTTCAATTCCATCTTCCGAAACAGTGAAAGTCTAAAAAAAGAGCATTAACGGTAATAAAAAAAATTAAATCAAGTTATATCTGTCCATCGTATATCCTCTTCAACAGAAGTCAGTAATAATTGTGAATATTCTTAAACCTTTTTTATGTTTGTATGTATATGTCATAAAGTAAAACACTTAAGAAAAATACAATTACACTAAAATGATACCTGGCAAAATATATCACTTGACAGTGATGACACATAGGTATAATTGTAAATATTGTCATCTACAGATTCATATAGTAGTAAATGAAAATCGTTACATTGTTGATTAATGACATGTGAGATAGCGCAGCGTCAGTGTGTTTCGAGTTTGAATCCGGCTGCCGCGTCACCGATCTTGTGCCCCTGAGAAAGGAACTTTACACGACTTTCCTCGCTTTACTCGGGTTAAAACAGTCGAACCGCAGAGCTCTATGCGCATCCGTTCTGCGCAGCCTTCTCTACAACAGGTCGTGCGCCTGATCGCGGTTTGTCCTGGTTTGACCTCTTTGCATGGGTGCAAATAAGTGCCTGTTGTGCAACAAAAAGACCTCAGACCTACGTAATGTTTATACTTTTTCACATCTACAGGTTTTGCCACGCACAGCTATGTACATATTTCGTGCATGGCAAAATGACAACGAGCGCTGTAGCTTTCGAAACATTTGCAAGTTTTGATCCGTTTATTTGTGGCTGTCTTTTAAACAGATCAACTTCATCCCATTAGCTAACACCACCATGTGATAGCCCAGTTTCTCTCCTTTAAATTGATACCAAAGTCACCGGGTTAATTTATGGAGCAACGTTTTGCCCCGAAATTATGTGCGAACATACGCAAATCACGGTGGTGAAGTTTCAGTCTGGTTGTAGCTACCCACGCACACTACCCCGTGTTTAGACCGTATTCTTATACATTTCGCATGGTGTCAAAGACCTCATTTCTTGGCAAGAGAAGCGGAATGGGTGCGGCTGTCACATGCAATATAATAAGTGACATGATGATAGACAAGTGTACATTGACACAGAGTTTTAGTACAGAATAAGAATTTTAAAAAATCGTCAGTTTTCAAGTCAATCTGTTTCGAACTCCTGGTCCGAACCTGGGTTCGAGCGGTGGAACCCAGCCGGTACGTTCCATTTTTCGTGCCGCGGGGGTCAAGCCTAATGCTGCAAGTTCAACCAGCGTTTGGAAAAGTTAACAAAACTAACAGCTCATGTCTTGCCGTCGCAAATAAACTTCCTGAAACCTACCAAACTAAAACTGACATTATTCAAAAGCCAGAATAAGTGGGATTCATGTGCAAACAAACTGATATCAATACTTCATGTCAGAGAGTTGTATAGCATAGTGAAAGATCCGTGTGTGCGGTTTGTCGTTCGAAAAAAAGACGCTGGGAATTTGACATGTTGTTACATAATTTCGGGGCAAAAAGTTGCTCCTCAAATCAACATGGAAACTTTGGTATCAATTTAAAGGTGAGGAACTGGGCTATCACGCTGTGGGGTTAACTAATGGGATCAAGGTGAACTGTAAAAAAGAAAGCTACAAATAAACAGACGAAAAATTGCCAATGTTTCGAAGGCAACATCGTTCACAGTCATTTTACAATGCACGAAATATCTACTAGGTTGTACGGGGCAAAACCTGTAGATGTGAAAAAGTATAAACGTTATGTAGGTTTGAGGTCTTTTTGTTGCACAACAGGCAGTTGTTTTAACCCTTGCAGCGGGGTCAAATCGGGTCGCGACAAAAGCGGTATCTTAGAGAATAACGCGTTCTGGGGTGACCTGCGGTTCGACTGAAAATGAGTACTTAGCTTCGGCTAGGGCCGTCCCTCGGATAGGACGTTAGATGAAGGTCCCGTGTATGGTGAGAACCATACCCAAGGCACGTTAAAGAACCCCCACACGTGCGATGGTGCGGTGTGCGATGGAGCAAAATCGTTCTGACTGGAGTTAGCGATTCACTATAAATCATCGAATGTAGGCCTGGCGAACCTCTGTTTCGTATCAACAACCACATGTTGAGTGACGTATTGGAACTTTCACCCGGACGGGAGACGTGGTGCATTACCGTCTTGTATTCAGCTAAAGAAGGGTATATGTCACCTCTAACGGGGCGGTATTACCCAACGCAAGGGGTTAGTTCCTGGCCTATACACATACATTATACAGGCAAAATTTAAATTACATCATTTGCAAGTGTAGATACCTTGATGGGCCCATCCGTACTGTCCCTGTATCTGATCCAGTCGTCATCGCTGAGACGCAGTGTGTCCCTCCTTTTAAGTGGGTTGGAGGATTCCATGTAGCGCAACTGGAAACGTGGTACACTCTGGCCGTAACTTTGCTCCACTTGCATCAGAAGTCCTGTCACTGACATCGGCTCACCAAAATCAATCTTCGTTTATAAAAAAAAAGAACAACGATTACCAAAATGTAGTCTTAAAATATGCTTGGCAGCATTGTGCTTGGTCTCATTTTGCTCGGCTGTATAGTGAGAAATACAGCCAGGGCTACCCAACAAGCCGGATACTATTATCAAGGGCTAGCCCTGGTAACTGTGCAATATACAATATAGCAATATTACGTTTGCCGATACATGAGGTTTGTTTTTCGAAGTAGGTTATACAGACAACACAAGGTACGGATAAATTTGACTACAGATTCTAGTTTCTTATTACGTAAACTAACGTGTTGTTTCTTATAATAATATCTCTTTTAAGGATGGCAATATATAAACCAAATGACCCCCCCCCCCCCATGAAGTTTTAATGTTTACTAATAGACATTTGGAAAATAAAATTCACTGCATCTATAATGGCAACAATTTTGAGAAATCGCAGGATGCATCCCATCCAGCCGTTTATCAAGCTTCTCTCCCACAATACTATAACATTTGGTTAGGTATTAAGGCGTTGCCAGGAAGGTGACCAAAAAAAAAAAAAAAAAGATATAAATTTTCTATGGGAACAAAAAGGATAAGGAAGCTACCATGATGTACGGCTTAGGGTCAGTTTTATCCGGTTTCCAAAACGTGGACCCGTTTAGTCTTGCACGATGTGGACCATTCCGGTCAAAGTTCAGCATCCCTTTCTTTGGTGACGACGCGGTGATTTCGTCATTCAAGATGGCGCCAGATGACATTCCCAGTGGACTGGAATTTGCTTTGAGATACCAATAATGTAGTTGATATCAATTAAGTAATATTTTTTGTGCTAACTACATCGTTGAATTTGAAAGAAATAACTGTTACTCCTAGAGGATGCGTATTTGTATGTTTTGTTTGTATGTGTATAGTTATCGTGTGTATTTGTGTTTGTGTGGGTTCATGTACATGTGTGTTTTGTGTGTGTGTGTGTGTGTTTGAGTGTGTGTGTTTGAGTGTGTGTGTTTGCCATAAAGCTTGCTCTAGACTTAAAGTCGCATTTTCGTCCCGCTATTTTAGGATTCCTGAACAAAGCATCGAAGGATTTCCGTAATATCCAGTATGCATCTATTTTAGACAGACACGTACACAAACGTTTTGAGTTGCCAACGCGTAAAAAACTTAAAACAGATATCTTATATATCGCCACTTAACTCTGAGTTACTTCTAAAAACATGTGCAGTACGTGGATATGTGCATATTCTAGAGCTTGTAAATTACCAGAAAAATCCAGGATATAGGACATGTACATGACTTGGCTCCATCTCTTGCCTGCCTTCACCTGCTCAATGACAGTGTAGAGAATTGTTATCTCAAAATAGTTTAATCTTCTTGAATCTTAAGTATTGCTGTTTTCTGTAAATCAGTTTGCAAAACGTTCTAGGGCAAAAAAGGTCTTATTCAAGGATTGACCATATGCAACCAACACTTACAGTTGACGTTAACTTGATAGGTCGTTTCCCCATGTGATTATCTTTAGATAAGAAAGTACATGTTTTCGGAAGCAATGTTTTGAAACTTGAATTCTAGCTTCAGGGTCCCTTTACTTTGTGACTTGTTTTTAGACAAGATTGGACGGATGGGTATAATCTCTATCACCTTCAATTTGGTTCTAAGGGAGATTACATTGGTTCGAATGATAAAAATAAAGAATAAACGATTAAACATTGACCTTTGACTTGTCCTTTAGATGAACATTCAGTGGCATCTTTTTCAGTCCAATCGTCCAGGAAAACTGCAATCCATACGGCGTATTCCACTTGTTTCCAAGCATTGCATTGTCCTCTGAAATGACATGACAATAAGATACAACCACAAACGAAAATGAAATACAGTCACATACAAGTACACCGAGTAATCATAACTTACTCCTTTCGGCATTCTCCTAACCAGAGACATCCAACGACGCCAGCAAACCGCCCCTAGTATGTACTCTGCTTTCTCAACCGTCAGTACCAGTTCATAACCGCCCTGCTTATGAATATAAATAAGGTTCCCCCATATATATGCGAGACCCCTTTTGAGAACCGAAAGGCCTATTTTCTGATTGGCGGACAGCTGGTTTGTGGTGAAGCCCACAGGAACTGAAAGCGACGGTTAAAATATCAGAGTTCAGACAAGAGGCGGTTTGCTGGCGCCGTTGGATGTCTCTGCGTAGGGGAATGTTTTTCCATGGGGTTAAAGGAAATCAATTCTTTTATAAAACAGTAATTGAACTTGCCTTTTTCAGGAGCGACAATTTTCTCTATGAGCGCCATCAACTGCAGTGCCCATGAAGTTGGTTGTCCATCCTTACAGCCTCCGTCAAAAAAGATGTAGGATTCAAAATGGCGCTGACCTTCGTCTTGGAGGTCATTTGCTATACCCTGTAGAGATATGAGCAGCTGCTCCATTTCTTTCTCAGACTGTAACCAAAAGAACAAAAATATCAGTATTTTGAGACCTGATATGGTCTCATATGAACTGAACGGTCTTTGTTATTACAAACGTATATCTTGCATACATAATTCAAAAAATAAATCCAGGAAAATGTAATATTCTTTAAGTAATTAAAATGTATTGTGTTTCTTCCCTTTGCCTTATATCTGTAATAATTATCTTAAGAAGGAAAAAAATAGTTGAATCTCTACATATTAGTATCATTAGACTTTGGATACAGCAATATGCCATTTTATATAACGATTATGCCTAATCGCTATGGCCTGTACGTAGCTTGCTGATAGATCATATATGTACAATGAATGCCTTCTGTTCATTATTCTATTTGTTTTAAACAATCAACCTAAGGACGAGGCAGTGTGTGTCCTCGAAGTAAAAAACAAAATGAAGGTGTGTGTGTGTGTGTGTGTGTGTGTGTGTGTGTGTGTGTGTGTGTGTGTGTGTGTGTTTAAATTATCACATTACCTCGTGGTACATGGTGCTACAGACATACACGCATGCGTTTCGCAGGTTTTTGTTCCAACGCAGAAATTGCTTTCTGCTGTTGAACTTCGTTTTCCGACTCAGAACCAGCCATTGCTCTAAAAAGAAGCTGTTGTAGCCAGGCAGCAAGAAAATCTAACAGACAAGAAAATCAGTGTTCAATTGTTTTGAAAAAAAAATCACATACAAACAAAAATTACATATATCTATTTTTTTTTCCTTTGGTAAAAACATTATTGACAGAAATATTGTTGTGACAAGAAAATATGTTTCTTTCCAAATAAAAAATAATTTTTTTCTTAAATCAGCTATGATGACAGGCTACAATGTTTAAGTCTCCTGGTGGCAAATAATTTTTCATGCATGACATTTTGCTTAAACTTAAACTACAAAAATCATAAAGTTTTTGTTGAACATACGTTTACCTGGGACCTCTTTTCGAGTATTCCACTTGGGCTCTGAGCAAGAAGACTCCACACGGCAATGACCTGTGCTACGTACAGAGCCAATGCGGCAGAGATGGCCAAGCAGAAGCTGAAACTGTTTTAAATCGCACAAAAGTCATATTATTGGTAGATACACGTGCTTCAATTAGCACACAAAAATACACAAACTCACACACAGGCACACACACAAACAGAAACACATACATGGCGATGTCCAGAGTCCATAGTATAAAGTAACAAACCTGTTCTCCTCAATGAAACATGCGGAACTTGGAAGAAACGTCTCGCACACAGGGGTAATGAAAACCAACACCACAGCATCAATACTTCCCAGCAGCAGTGGTAGGGCAAATCCTATGTTGTATGTACTCGTGCTATATGAACAATACGATGACAGGCTTTGTTAGATATCATTTATCATTCGTAGCCATACTTTCAGCTGTGAATGTATAAATGTTTATCATGGTTTCCTTGCATTTTGCACAACATGCAATGTCTCTCGACCGAACTTGAATGCTACGTTTGAATCGCAACATTAACCCTATTCAGACATTGGGGGGCTTTTGAGGCCTGCGCTAACTTCGATGTCCCATAACGCCAGAACGGCTTACGCTAGAGCAAACAAATTTGGTGAGTTTTCCTAAAATATTGTTGGCAACAATTTTACGAAGTTGCCATGGCAACCGTTTGTTGACAGGCAGTTTTGCCCAAAATCACTATTTTTGGTTCTAACTATGTATTTTTTACATTTATTTGCTATATTACTGCAATTTTGTTACATAAATAAAATCTTATATTATTCAGCATATCTTTCATAAATATATATGCATAAATTATGCTAATTTGATGACGTCATCAGCCCAAAATCCAAGATGGCGGACCGAATGGCAAGATCAAGAATAACAAGCTAATTATCCCTTAAAATTTATAACTACCAGGTATTTTTTCATCAAAAAACATCTAAATAAATGAATTGAGTCTATTTCCATTGCCTTTTGTGATTATTTGCTGCAAAAAAAGTATTTTTAAAAATTCAAGGTGGTGGATATAATATGGCGGAGCCCAACTAGTATCTTAGACGTGCATGACGTCAATTTATGACGTCATATTGACATCATTGATGCTGCTATTGGCAACGCAAGTCGTAATAAACATTATTATTCTGTTATCTGCACTTGTTACATTTTTGTAGCATAACTTGAAGTTTTCTGAGAATACCCATTTTTCATGGGTTTGGCCAATGTAATCAAATTGATGACGTCATAATTACGTCATCATACGCCAACGTAACGTCAAACGTCACATACTTGTCAGATATTATGTCGAAATCATGTCCTAAAAATTTGGTGGCCCTACGGCACGTTGTTTTAGAGTTATAGGACTTAGAAGTGGAGGGCCTCAAAAGCCCCCCCCCCCCCGGTCCAGGGATGACCAAAAAAGCCCGGTCTGAATAGGGTTAACACTGCACGAAATCAATAATTTCCAGGTGTTTCAAGGGACTTACACACCTGTGAAATGTTCTGTGTCCTGGCTGTGTACATGACTTTCCTGGTTCGGCGTGTAATGTCCTTGTTTTTTTCTTACATACCTGGACTCGCGCTTGTACAGGAATTTCTAGGACCCTTACACCAGACGTGTAGGGGAAATATTCAGACAAAGGCTTGGCGGCGCCTATTCTCAAAGCCAAGCTTGGGTCGCGGGTTTACTGTTTACGGCAACTACTACCCCTGCAACCCAGCCTAGGCTATGCTTGGACAATTAATAAGCAACGAGGTTTACATTTTAAACACAAAATAAGGGGGAGTGTCGGGGGGTATTGAATGGTTGGTATGTCTACCCGTGACATCGTCTGACAGAACAAAGTGGAACAAAATACAACTATAAAAAGAAACGACATCCACATTTTTAGGAATACAATCAAGGTCAGAAAGAAAGGTCTACAAAATACTAAAAAAACAATCATAATTAATGAAGCTGTGATTTGTTTGGCCCGATATTTCCAACTTATTTGGAAATCCTACGGTCGGCGCGTATTGAACGGGCCATTCATATTCATTTCTACATGTCGGAAAGAAATAAATGCTAGGGATAGATCTTGGCTTATAAATAGGAAAGTATGTCTTAAACCAAGGAGGTTTCAACTTCCTTGCTTAAACAAACTCGTCATTTTCATTACATAAACAGCAGTTCGTTAGCCGAATGTGTATTGCATTGTCTAGCGCAGACAAAGGCCACAAACACCCAGCGTTCATTGAATCATTCTTATTTCTTCTTTAATCATTTTGCACTCACACTGAGATTCTGTTTCAACATACATAAATCTGAACTGCTGCAATAGACTTCTGCGTGTATCGCGATAATCAGTTACGTGATCAGCCCCCTTTGTATGAAGAGCTAGGAAAATAAAGTAAAATAACCAAAGAAGTTTAATTTGGATAGTCGCAAACTAGTGATGTACGATGTTTTTATAGAGTGCCTGTCGCGTCATAGCGAGGAAGTTGAACTGAAACGACGTTGGACATAGGGAAAACATAGGACTGCGATCTGATTTATGGGCAGCTTTTTGTCAAAAGAATAGAGAGAACACGGGACAAAATACAGTCCATTTTCTTGGTTACTGTCTCTAACTTTGGCTACTGTCGACGCACAAACTGAGTGAAATGATCTATGTTAAGATATAACCTCCTTGACTCGATGTACTAAATTTTTGTCCCGGGTTATGTTCTTGATTGTACAAACTAAATGACAACGTTGAACGTTAAATTTCTACCGATGTTTCAAGCTGTTGATAATCACAGCGGCATGTTTCACATCTTTCTAGGCAGGTATTGTTTTACTGTGAAGTGAAATACGGGTAATCAGGCAGCTCAAACAACCTCCTTGACGTGATTGTAACAATAGACATCATGGCTGGTACTAGCGGTAGTTCACAGCTCTTTGTGTCTGTGCCCATGCAAATTCTTCAGAAAAAGCCAATAGAATTTCTCCTCGCACAATTATAGGGTCAAACCTTCGGCCAATCAACGTGCCAGTCACAATTTTCAAATTCTTCAGTTGAGTTGGTATTGTGAATTCCGCGTCTTTGCGTGTGGATGTGCGTTCTTGCTGTCCAAGTGTGTCTATATACCAGGGTGCGTTATCTGATGGTACCGAGGAACATTGGTTATTATTTTACATCAGCAAGGAGTTTCTACTCAAGATCGCGGAACAGGACGACAGGACGTCAGCTGCAACTAATATTAACAGGACCACAGTCGGGCCAAAGTTCTCTCCCATGGCTTCAAGGATCAAGGAACTTCCGTATACAACTGTAGCGATGATATTGCAGTCGGCATTTGACTTTGCTTTCGACGGAAATAGTGCGGAGGAATATCGAAACGGCTCTCATGTTTGGGTAGCGAAACCACCCTCATCTAGGAACGACAACTGTATCACCTAGACTCCCTTGCAGTCTTCGGAACGGGGCTGTTTTTTTTTGGGGGGGGGGGGGGGCGTTGTTCCGCGATTTTCAACGTTGACTAGTCGACTATGTTCTTTTGTTTCGGGAAAGGGAGTTTGCCGTGGAAGGGAGTTTGCTGTGGAACTGAGTTTGCCGTGATACTGATAGCGAGTCTTTGGCCCGTCCGAAGACTCGCTATCACGGCAAACTCCCTTCCACAGCAAACTCCCTTCCACGGCAAACTCCCTTTCCCGGCACAAGAGAACATAGTCAACGTTGAAAGTCGCGGACCAACGCCCCCCCCCCCAAAAAAAAAACCCAGCCCCGTTCCAAAGACTGCAAGGGAGTCTATGTACTACCAAGGAGGTTAACCTCCTTGGTACTACCCTGCATGCCGTCAAGAAGTGCATACTACTAGCCTACCATACTACTAGCCTACGAAGACTAGAAGACAACAAGAGACCAGCCGGCATTCTATGACATACAAAAGGCACTCGCGACTTCAACCTATCATACACACGAACAAACACTAATAAAAATTGTTTTGTTTCAATATGAATAAATATATGGTGCCATTACAGAATAAGAAATGCGAGTAAGAAGCTGCCGAATAAATGGGGAGGGGGGCAAAATCCAGAAAGGGGGGGGGGGGGCGTCAGATCTCTCGACGCCACTTTCCATGACAAAAGGGATGCACTGGGTGAAGCAGACCGGGGAAATATAATTAGGTGATAATTGGCCGCTAATGTATGCATATTCTGCCAACACACAATGCAACACACGGCTCATGTCCTGTTGTGTAAGGTTGTTTCAAGGGAATCTGTAAGGGTATTTCAAGCCCTTTACACGTCCTGCACACAGAAATGGTTCGTTTCCGCGAGATTCTAGGACATGTAAAGGACTGTACACGTCTCGTTTGCAGGCATGAAACCTCCGGATTTTGAAGGACATGTTTAATTTCCAGGACTGTGTAAGTCAGTTTCCATCCTGGAAATGAGGCTTTTCAGGCAGTGTAAGGTATTACCCCAGCCATGGCTTACGGCTAAGGCTAAGGCTAGCGGAAAGAGTCCTTTCCAATGGCATAAAGGTGCCCGGTCCGTACCCTCGTACGTTTCGATATGACAGTTTCCTGAGTGCATTTGATCTCGAAACAAACCCAAACGCGGCTAAGTTTGTATTCCTCTTTTCCCCAAGGAGGCTTTTTGGATAAGAATACATACACCAGTACTACGAACCGGGACGAGGTATACGAACTTCGCTATATGCTTCTTAGTGTACATCGGCTATACATAGCGTCGAGAAACAACGCTCCTGTCAGAAGCCGTAAGGAATATGCGTAAAAGTTATGTAAGTGAAAGATATTGCTGATTATGGAAAAAAGAAAAATTCAATATCCTATTTTTTACCGTTGTAAGTTAGTTTATGCTTATTATCATACCTGCATGCGATAACGGAAAGCAGATATCCACCCAGACCACAGGAGATGTTGATCATCATCTCGTCAAAGGCTGGATGGTCAGATGTGATATTGGTCCAGCTCTCCAAGCTCCACATCACGGAAACGTCACCAATCTAAAGAGCACACAGATACAAGTATATATTAGGCCCCTCTCACTGCGACCTAAACAGGACATTTGTAACCTTCGATCCCACACTGGGTATATCACACAGAACGTAAAAGTGTGGCAGAGAAGACAACAAATCACACGAAGCGTTAAAAAGATTCGTTTCTTTTTTCGTAATAAATTTGTGAATTCCTTGAGCGATCCGTCAATTAGCTTGTGAGGATGGAGAGAGCGCCGTCCTAGAAAAGGGGGAATTACAAAGAGTTTAACCCTGTTCAGACCGGGTAAATGGGCCTTTTGAGGCCTGCGCCAACTTTATTGCCCCATAATGATCGAAGGGCTTACGCTAGAGCCACCAGATTTTGTGAATTTTCTAGATCTTCCATTGCCAACAGTTATTCGAATCTTTCAAAAGTTGTTTTGTTTTAGACTTTCGCTAATTCCTGTTCTAACAAAGCATTGTTGTTTTAACTACATTCTGGCTATTTCATTTCATTATTAAAATGTAATTTCGTATATCTTTTGGAATAAGTTGGTCGACCAAAATCTAAGGTGGCGGAAGATCACACAGGATCAAGTATAACTAGCTTTAATTATTACAAAGCGTAAAAACCTGTTACATTTTTCATAAAAATACATACCTCAAAATACCACACAAAGAGTGATGCCGTCGCTGGGGTGAGGAGGACTTTCCACAGACTAGTCAGAAGACTGAGTTTCATGCCATCATCTTCTTGCATGTTGGTGAGTGCTTTTTCTTCTCTAGACCAGCTTAGTCTGTCTTTGCCATCACCAGAGTACAGGGACCAGATGTTCGTATTGACGTCGACGTTTAAAATGGTTTGTTGTTTTTGGATGACAGGAGACCAGGCAAAGGACACAAGTAGTGTACTTATGAGCCCCATCCACCACCCTAATTGGCAAAGAACAAATATATATTTAAGTCGCAGCATAAACAATATTTACATGCTAGATTTTTTTGATAATATCGGTAGCCATGTGTATACTACATCAAAGTAATAATCACTACTAATAGGGAGCCAAACTTGATGTAAGAAAAACATTCTATTGTAATCACCAACACCTCATCATTACACAACCGTGGGCATGTGTTTTACCTGCATTGTCCTTTGCTCCGTATGTAGTCATGGTCAAACCTCCAAGAGAGAGGACCGATGCCACCATGAAAGCCACCATCCATTTCCAAGAAGGATCCCGTTCACCAGTACGATGTGGCCATATCATTTTGTAAACCTCGTAGATGAATTGGTAAATGATTTGCACAATGTAGATACTGTTCATGAATAGAACGCCAGTGAGACCGTTGACTGAGTTGAAAACCTTCAGAATGAACAGCGACAGTCCAAAAACTTCTGCTGTACTCGAAGCCAAGCCCTGAATTTTATGGAAAACAATGAAGCAAAATTGTTCAATGACAATCATTTTGAAAAACAAAACAAAAAAGACACAAACAGAAAAAACATGCTCAATCTGCTCGCGAACATATTTAATCTTATTTCATCTAAAATAGCTTTAAATGACATAAATATTTAGATAATAATTAGATATCTCTATTATAATAGTTATTTTCAATCGAATATTGAAATGTGGACCTTTTTACATAATAGTTGAACGTTATATTGCGTCTATCTGTCACCAGAAAATCAAAACCACAGTATGTATTTGGAAAAGACAATAAAACTGTAAGTTCAGCTGCAATACATGACTTGCCGCAAGCTGGCCGCAGATTTCACTTGACTTTAGTGAACACCTACCCACGTACCAAAGAGAAACTCGCATATATTTTGAGATATTGCGGCTACTCGTCACACTTGATGACCTTACAAACGTGCCCTTCGTAAAATGATAGTCCAATTTTCATGGAAGCGAATATCTACGAAACTAGCTTCACTAATACAGTAGAAGCCGTTTAATTGCACACCACATTTGGAAGCGCGTTATGTGCAACTATCTGGATGGTGCAACAAAGTTATCCAGCTGGACCGAAAAAGCTTTCGTATTTTCTGATTTCGTGTAATAAACAGAGCTGTGCGGTTATCCGTTGTGCAATTAACTGGCTTTTTCTAATATGATGAACTTTATTGCTCGACATTTGTACATGGTACAATGTATGGCAACGACTGTTACACAAAGTACAAAATAGATGTATAGAAAAAGACTTAATATCCTAATTAACATAACAAAAAGGGCTTACACAAGTCTTTAAATGGTGTTACAATCGAGTTGGGCTATACATGAGTTTCATTACTCTTTCTAATAGCAAAGCAGTCTTTGATATATTTGCCTATCTTTGCATTATGGGAGTTGTGGCATCCAAAGATATATACATTTGTAGCATCGGGTCTGTAGCATCGAGTCTCTTAAAATCTGCTGTACTGGATTCGAGAAATGTGAATAGCTCATTACGTAAAATAGCGTATCTAGAACAATGTATTAAAGAGTGAAATTAATCTTTAATATGCTTTGACAGAAAGGACAGAACCTTTGGTTGGGGGCTATATTGTAGTATCTGCCTGTTTCAATATTCAATTTATGGCTACTGATTCTTAACTGAGTTATCGCTTTTCGAATTTCAAAATTATTTATATCATAAAGGTATGTTTCTTGTACATAACATTCTTTTGACTTGCTAAGAAAAGACAGTTTTGAATTGTTTTCAATAGAATTAAACCATTTTTTTATATATGTATCTTGTAGCCGGAGGCGTATTTGGTTGACATATATATAATCTATGTTATCACAGCACGAAAACAACTATTTAAGCAAAGTTTCAGAGATACGTATAAAAACCTTAAAGGCGGAGAAATATTTCAGAAGATTTTAAGATCTATTAAAGGCATCGGAAACTTACATCTGGCCTTTACGTAAGATTTCAGCGTTTGTAAATGTAACTTAATCTGTCGTGTTTCTTTACGTGAATTTTACATGTATTTTAGTATGCCGAAAAGACAACTTAAATGTCTCAAAAAGTTATAAAAAATAATCCGTTTTACTGTTTTACCACTGTGGTAATATTTCAAATACCGTTTCTCTAGATCTGTTTACCAAACTTACCTCGGCTATGTCAAATATAATAAGCCTTTGTCTGGCGTTTGATAAAGCATTGCGTCATCTGTTTTAAAACAGTGGCAAGATTTACTGTCAAAACTGACAATTGCGTTTTCCGGGACAAAATGTTATGTTAATACCTCAGAAAAGTCAAATACAATATTCTTCTATGTTGTTTGTTCCGAAAGCATATGACGTATTCGATCTTTCTGTGCGCAATTTTTGATTCGAACAGGGAATACCTCTTACGCTTAGCTTATATGCGCTAGCTCCCTTACGTTACATGAAATGCTGCGTTTTTCTGTTGAATATACGGCATCTGTAATCTATTTCAAACCGCCGTTTACGCAAAGAAGAGGGGCTTCCCCCGTTTAGCTTATATGTTGCCAAGAGGTATATGAAATGTTGCGTATTTCTGTTAAACATACGACATGTTTAATCTTTGAATCAAGGCAGTTTAAGTGAACATGGGGAGACCTCCTCCGTTTAGCTTATGTTGCCAAAACGTATATGAAATGTTGCGTATTACTGTAAAACACACGACATGTTTAATCTTTGAATCCGCTCAGTTTAAGCAAACAAGGGGAGACCTCCCCCGTTTAGCTTATATGTTGCCAAAACGTACATGAAATTTTGCGTATTTCTGTTAAACATACGACATGTTTAATCTTTGAATCCGCGCAGTTTAAGCGAACTAGGGGAGACCTCCCCCGTTTAGCTTATATGTTGCCAAAACGTATATGAAATGTTGCGTATTTCTGTTGAACATACGACGTGTTTAATCTTTGAATCCGCGCAGTTTAAGCGAACTAGGGGAGACCTCCCCCGTTTAGCTTATATGTTGCCAAAACGTACATGAAATGTTGCGTATTTCTGTTGAACATACGACATGTTTAATCTTTGAATCCGCGCAGTTTAAACGAACTAGGGGAGACCTCCCCCGTTTAACTTATATGTTGTCAAGACGTACATGAAATGTTGGGTATTTCTTCTGAACGTACGACATGTTTAATCTTTGAATCGGTGCACTTTTAAGCGAACACGGGGAGACCTCCCCCGTTTAGCTTATATGTTGCCAAAACGTATATAAAATTTTGCGTATTTCTGTTCAACATACGACATGTTTAATCTTTGAATCCGCGCAGTTTAAGCGAACTAGGGGAGACCTCCCCCGTTTAGCTTATATGTTGTCAAAACGTACATGAAATGTTGCGTATTTCTGTTGAACATACGACATGTTTAATCTTTGAATCCGCGCAGTTTAAACGACCTAGGGGAGACCTCCCCCGTTTAACTTATATGTTGTCAAGACGTACATGAAATGTTGGGTATTTCTTCTGAACGTACGACATGCTTAATCTTTGAATCCGTGCACTTTTAAGCGAACACGGGGAGACCTCCCCCGTTTAGCTTATATGTTGCCAAAACGTATATAAAATTTTGCGTATTTCTGTTCAACATACGACATGTTTAATCTTTGAATCCGCGCAGTTTAAGCGAACTAGGGGAGACCTCCCCCGTTTAGCTTATATGTTGTCAAAACGTACATGAAATGTTGCGTATTTCTGTTGAACATACGACATGTTTAATCTTTGAATCCGCGCAGTTTAAACGAACACGGGGAGACCTCCCCTGTTTAGCTTATATGTTGTCAAGACGTATATAAAATGTTGGGTATTTCTGTTGAACATACGACATTTTTAATTTTTGAATCCGTGCACTTTTAAGCGAACACGGGGAGACCTCCCCCGTTTAGCTTATATGTTGCCAAAATGTATATAAAATTTTGCGTATTTCTGTTGAAAATACGACATGTTTAATCTTTGAATCCGCGCAGTTTACGCGAACTAGGGGAGATCCTCCCCCGTTTAGCTTATATGTTGTCAAAACGTATATGAAATGTTGCGTATTTCTGTTGAACATACGACATGTTTAATCTTTGAATCCGCGCAGTTTAAGCGAACTAGGGGAGACCTCCCCCGTTTAGCTTATATGTTGCCAAAACTGTACATGAAATGTTGCGTATTTCTGTTGAACATACGACATGTTTAATCTTTGAATCCGTGCAGTTTAAACGAACTAGGGGAGACCTCCCCCGTTTAACTTATATGTTGTCAAGACGTATATGAAATGTTGGGTATTTCTGTTGAACATACGACATGTTTAATCTTTGAATCCGCGTAGTTTAAGCGAACACGGGGAGACCTCCCCCGTTTAGCTTACATGTTACCAAAACGTACATGAAATGTTGCGTATTTCTGTTGAACATACGACATGTTTAATCTTTGAATCTGCGCAGTTTAAGCGAACACGGGGAGACCTCCCCCGTTTAGCTTATATGCTGCCAAAACGTATATGAAATGTTGCGTTTTTCTGTTTAACATACAACATATTTAATCTTTGAATCCGCGCACTTTTAAGCGAACACGGTGAGACCTCCCCCGTTAAAAGCTCCTTGGTTTAGCTTATACTTTTGTGTAGTGAGTGGTGTTTAACCATGATATTTTTCTTACTATTAAACGGCGAGCATTTCTTACTACAAGTAAATGTGCGAATGATTTCTTTATCTACAAGCAAGCGTCAAGAAAGAACAGGCTGGACACACAGGCAGTGTCTTCCCGTGTTTGTTTTGGTTATTGTGATATGCGTGGGCAGGCTAGATGTAAATTTATTCAGCGTTAATTCGTACGCGCATTCCGCATGGGGCGCACCTCCGTCTGTGGCCGGCATACTATGCATACACAGCGGCTGTGTCATGTGATAGGATGTATCCAATGGCAGAAAAGAGTGGGGGGTTCAAATTTACCATACCACAAGGAGCGGTTATTTTCCAGGCGCTTATTTGAAAAGAAGTATTGAAGAAAGGTTGGACCTGTTCTAACCCGCAAGTTGTGGCCGTGACACTGCTATTACCGCCTAGGACCCCCGGTGACGGAATTTGACGCAAAGATAGTAGGTGGCTATCATTCTGTACAAGTTGATGTTGTTGGAAATCGACACAGAATGGGAAATCACGACCTTTGTACCATCCGGATTAATAGAAGCCGAGACTGCAAGCTGAACATGTTTCGCGTCCAAATAATCCAAGAGTCCAAGACCATCCAACAACACGAGTCATATCGGCCACTACTCTAGATCTTACCGGATTCTTATTCCTGTGGTGACCAGATGGAACTGTGTGCTCTTTTTAACTTACGCCGTGACTCTTCGCCCGACACTGGAAATGGGACTGTGGACTTGGATACTGCACGGAATTGCACAGCCGTTGTGATTGCTTCAACTGCCGACTACATCAGAATGATAGGCCACAAATACCTAGTAGGCTGTAGGTTTTTTTTTTACTTTTCCATGTAATGTTTTCTCGTAATTCAATAAAATTTCAAAGTTTCATCCATTGTATTTTCTTGCTTTAAAACGTGCTTATGATTATAACTTTATCCCGCTAAAATGACACTTATCCACACCTTATAATCACCTTAATGCACACGTATATGAGACGTAGAAAGGGAACTTTAAACATGTCTTAAGGGTGTTTTAGTACGTATTTATGACAACTTTTAGCTGCTAAAAGGACAAATATAGGCACATTAAAATCCTCTTAATGCGCATGTATATGAGACGTAAAGAGGCTTCAGAGAAGATAAAAGGGAACTTTAAACATGTCTTAAGGGTGTTTTTATAAGTGTTTATGACAACTTTAAGCTGCTAAAAGGGCAACAATACACATCTTATAAACATCTTAATGCACACGTATATGAGACGTAAAAAGACTTAAGAGGAAATAAACGTGAACTTTAAACATGTATTGAGGGTGTTTTAATAAGTGTTTATGACAACTTTAAGCTGCTAAAAGGGCACCAATACACAAAGTATAAACATCTTAATGCACACGTATATGACAAGTATAAAGGCTTCAGAAGAAATAAACGTGAACTTTAAACATGTATTAAGGGCGTTTTAATAATCATTTACGAAATATTTAAGCTACTGAAAGACAACTTAAAAAAACGGAAAATACGGATCTATAAGCACCTAATGATCATCTTTACGCACACGTAAATGAGCCGTAACGATGTTTAAAGTTTTATGAAACGTAATATTTAATTGCAATTTAAATGAGTTTTGATAAACATTTACAACATTTTTAAGTTGCTGAAAGGCAACTTAAAAAACCGGAAAATACGGACCTATCCGCACCTATAAGCCACCTAATGATCATCTTTACGTACACGTAAATAAGCCGTAACAATGCTTAAAGTTTTATAAACGTAACATTTAAATGCAATTTAAATGAGTTTTAGTAATTATTTATAACAACTTTAAGCTGCCGAAAGGCAACTTAAAAAACCGGAAAATACGGACCTATTAGTGCCTACGTAAAGACTACGTAACGCCAATCTTTACGTACTCGTATAAGAGATGTATAGATCCGTAAAGAAGGAAAATACGTCAACGTTAAGCATCATTTAAGCATGCTTAAATTCCGTTTTTCGTGCCGTGTATAAGCGTCAGGTTTCATCCATATGTGTCCAAAGCCATGGTAACTGAGAATGTCTTTAACATGATTAATCCAGTCTTGATTATCAGTAAGTACAGTGTTGTATGCATCGCGAAGCAGAGAGTCCTCAGGTAAGTTTACCAAACGGTGCCAGTATTTAATGAGCTGAATTTTAGCAGATATCATAATAGGAAAAGTTCCTAACTCTCCTCGCACGCAAATAGAAAGAACCTTAGTGTACGCTAACCCAGCTACAAGTAGCAAAGTGGTACATTACGAACCTCTTAAACTTAGGCCACGTTGATTTGATAATCTATGGCTAAGTCTACTGCAGTTCGGGGTTTCACTGAATACAATAACATATGGCAAAATTGCAATGAAAACTTTGGTTTGTTGTATCGTTCTTTACTTGCCCGTGTAAAAAGCAAAACGTACAATGTACAGAGAATGAATTTATTTTTCGTACAATGAAATTCTGATACGTGTAAAGATATTGAATACTACTGTACACATCATGCGACCGTTACAATTGAACGTTGGAAATTTAAATCCAGCTGGTTTACCAGACAAGTAGTTAAGATTGCACATGTCAAACACCAACATTTCCAAACAAGCACCCAGTATTTAAACCAATACTGAAACAAGGATATCTATGTCGCATACTTTTCCATTGCCAGTCGACGAAGTAACTTGAGTATCTTTGAGATGAATATACCGAATATTAAATTCAATCTTTACAATATAGAAAACGTTGATTAGTGGTGAGCGTTATA
>NC_049986.1:6225766-6226732 GCF_000003815.2 Branchiostoma floridae
CCTTCCAGTTTCCGGATACATCATCTTCAGTAGTGCCAAGATATTAGACCTAGCAAAACATGGGGCATTTGAGAACCTAACAGAAAACCTAACAGGCTAAAGGCATATCCCCGTACACGCACACAATAAAGGCAGTTGAGGGGAGATTCGACATGCTTTGATTTAAGCATTGACAGGAGATGAACGAAATCATTACGGTAACAATGGTGGAGTGATGCTACACTAAGAGAATTAATTTCGTTTTCCGTACTATTTTTCGTTAAAAAAATTATACTGAACGGAGTCGTTTATGTGTGTGTGCGTGTGTGTGTATGTGTGCGTGTGTGTGAGAGGGGTGGGGGTGGTACAATATCGAATTCCTAGACCATGTTATGTAAGCTTGTTAGAATACAGTGTGTGTAAGCACTTTTGATAACACGAGAATGTGTACCTTTCCAACATGCGAGTTGCCTATAGCCAAGGTAGGGTTCCATTTGTATCCAGGCTTCACAGCTCCAGGTGCGTACGGGAACATCGGCTTCTTGTACGAAGAGCTAAAGAAATTAAAAAGAATTGTCTTCTTTTACTTGACGGGACAATAGTGGCAATATCGGAGTGTATCAAAGTTGATGAGAGTCTTGCGCCTAGCTGCTTACCTCAATACGGCATAAAAAGAAACAATACTTTGGCAATCAGATCAGAGTTTAGAGGAATTAGTTTATATCCCACCGCACCATTCTGTTTTCCTCGTACTATGTACAGCATGGCTTTGATTTGGCTCTCTCTGAGCAATTCTAATTGGTTTCTGTTACGCACTGCAGATAGGTGTCGCTGCTGACATATGCAGTATCAAACTTTAAGTACTTACATATGTACAAAGATATGTGGTTCATGCGATTTTTACAATGCAGTCTATGTATAACAGTATGTGTAAATACATGTACTTTACGTTTGGGACCGCACATGTTAGTAGCGACACCTACCTGA
>NC_049986.1:6226832-6230516 GCF_000003815.2 Branchiostoma floridae
GTAGAGTATTGATGCATTGTTGAAGTCCCTGCTTTGACAATGAAATCAGGGCAAGGTCGTCTGCCCAGGACAGACAATTAATAGATCTAGAAGTTAAAGTAGGTGAAGGTCGACAAAGCCATACAAGTTTGTACCTACCACCAAGATGGCCTTTCCAGTAGGCCATGGATGGTTGTGCTTCAGTCCGGTCGACCAAAGACACCCTAGGAATGTGATGCCGTAAGGGATCACCAACATGAGGAGGATCATGTTAACTATGGTCTCCGGGAACTCATCTTCACAGGGCTGTACAAGAGTCAGGTTCCTGGAGCTGGAGCTGGAAAAATTATAAATTTTAATTTTTTTAATTATAATTTTGAAATACCGTGGATTATATCTAGCTATAGGCATTTCGTTGCTAAGAAATTTACTGTACAAGGATGCATGTAAGTATAATACAGCAAATATATTTATGTTCCAGTCCATTAAAAAAATTAAAAGAGTAAAATGCTGGATTTTTTTTACTTATACTTATTGTACTGAAGTCATTAATTTTACCTTTCCTGTAATTTTTGTAACGTGATATAACGTAATCATAACGCTATTCATGTTTTGTATGGTACAGAACAAATTTAGTTTAGCAAGAAAACTTGACCCTATAATTGTTCAAACCCAAATTATTGAATTTTATTATGAGAGAACCCCATTGTTAGTTGGTACAAGTTAAAGCACATGTCGTTCGGCAGTTACACGACTTCAAATTTGATGCAGGAATTTTAGCCCCCCCCCCTTGCGAAATAGGTTTAAAAATCTACCGTTAAAGACAACTGCTATATTATAAGGTAAGCCAATACTTTTTCTGACCACTTGCCACATTGTTGAACTATGATGTCAACACGCAAATCCCTCACCTGCTAGTGATGTTATTATTTTTTTTCAATTCATAGTTTACATTTTTTATCACTAGTTACTGAGAGCTGTCGGTAAATTCCCTTTATGTCATACCTGTGACGCGAAAACGTTCGATACGGGTGCTCCGGACCGGGCCATAACTTTCGCATCGCACAGGTTCGAAAGGCGTATCACACAGGCATTCTTTGAGTAAATCGAACCATTTCGAACGGGCCGAATACGGCACGGTTGGCAATTCGAATGCCTGATTCGGACGTTGGAACATTGCTGTTGCAACACTTTTTGTTCGAGGGCATGAAATTTGTTCTGGCGCATTTCGCATCAAGTCTAGCTTTCTCAGGTGGGTATGACATAAATAAAATAAAACACGGTGTACTCCGCATCACCCTCGCTCCCAGCCCTCCCGCGGGTCGGATCACGCTCCGGCGTTCGGCCGTCGGGTGATCCGACCCGCGGTCGGACTAATAACTCGGGCGATACGGAATACACCGTGTTGTATTCTATATTTATTTCTCACCTGCTAGTGTAGTTTTCTAGTCCTGCCTCTGTCAAGCATCCTGAAATAGAAATGATTGACACCTTTCCGGCCCCGACGCAGAAGAGGCTACCGAGCAAAAAAATGACGGAGACCAGGATTTTAAAGATGGACGGTGATATTTTGTTTTGTTGCTTGTCTTCTTTTCCTGTTGCTTCATCAGCATTGACGATGCTTCCGTTTCTGTTTGCCATCTCTTCACGTTCCCTAAGATTTGATATTAGAAACCTGTTAGTTCGTGTACATTGACATTCTAGTAAAAACTACGTAAATATTCTAGTCAAACAAAGCAGACTAGTATTACTTCGCCATTTAAAGTGTTTCTTTTTTAAATGAACTTTTCAAAGTTATGGCACCAGTTTAGGATCTATCATTAAATAGCTCAGCTATATTAGATTGCTCAGGGTTTGATATGATATGATTTGATATGATGGCGTATTGCGCAACAATTGCATCAGTGGCAAGCGTACAGACAACAAAAGTTACATTCTAGTACTACACATACACGTTATATTACAACACTTTCAGTGACTACAATGATAGTAAACTTCATCGAGGGGAATCTAAGGTTTGATATAGCATCTGGTTTGAAAAAATTGAAAGAAATGTCTTTTTAATGTTATGATTACATACAGCATGGCTGACGCTTACTTTTTGGCAGTCCTCTGTTGACGCCCTATCTTCATCATTGACCTAAAGGTGAAAACCATCACAAACAGCAGAGCCAAAGCGACGAATACAACTGTCCTGACTACAATGATGGTGATGACATCCCTCCCTGTAGAATTGAAAATTACAATAGCAAAACCACCTTAAACAAGACTGAGTGGAAGGTATGGATTTAAATTATTTTATCTAAGCCACTGTATCAGTAAAGTATGTCGCCGTATCTCGCTTCTAGCGTGTAAATTTCAGTTCATTAGATTCTTTAGTAAAGTCTGGGCATCCCTATTTGGGTTAATATTAAAAAATGGAATAAAAAAGATAATAGAAAAATCATAAAATATTGTCATAAATCACTCTCCAAATATTTTACACATACCTTTTAGGGTTATCACAACAGGGGTTACGTATAAACAGTGACCCCCTAAAAACGTTCAACACAAGTGCTATTGGGGTAATAAGAGTTAGGGGTAAGGGTTTAACTGTTTAGAATAGAATACTGCCCCAAAAACATTTAAAGCATATAGTAGTGAATGTGTAACATACTTTAAGCTTTTCCCTTTTGTGCTACATGCCCTCATACAACCACATTACTTAGAACACCTGACTTTAAAACCTCTATATAATCTATTTTTGACTACTGATTTCACCAACAAAATGTAAATTGAAAATGTACCAATCCCGCCGTCCCAGCTAGTATGGCTAGTTTCAGGTTTTTCCTCTGGGACATTCCGTTCTAACGCCTTGTTGATAGTCCTTAGTAACGGGTTAGGCTTTGTGGAGCATGTTGAACCCCTAAAGTCGTCGAAATCCAACGCCCATACCATCGCGCCTCCGAGACCCCTGTTCTTCAGCCATTCCACCTGCAGTCACATAAAAGAGTTTCACATTTATAGCTGACGACAATCCTAGTTTCTGGTCATTCCGTTACATTAACCCTATTCAGACGGGCGGGAGTGTTGGGAATGGGGCTTTTAAGGCCTCTCATGTCTCAACTACATACGCTAGAGCCACAAAATTTAGTACTTAGATTTTTTTTCCTAAAATTTGGTTGGTAATTGCACAAGGTTTGAAAAAAATCTAATTTACTCGTGTAGCTATGTCAGCCATTTGTTGCCAGGCATTTTGTAGAAAAATCGATAATTTGTTTTGGACTTTTTACTGCTATTTTCTTACATAAATGAAATCTTATGTTGCCTAGAAAATCAAATATGAATAAATTATGCTAATTTGTCCTTCGAAGCAGTATATGCTTACATTCTGGGTTTTAACCAAACAACTAGCTGAGATTAGTCACTTACCTTCATCTGAATGGTCATCTCATCATCATAAGCCGCCCAGTAGTTGTCCTTGTACATATAGAGCGCATTGTTTTTCTGGTCCCAAAACCGTACTCCTCCATTGCTAAGTAACTCACAGATCTGTAACGTTTTAAATAGTGTTTGTCATCTTCATGGATAGAACATCAAATAGAGGCCGTGTGTTTGATGAGAGTAACACATCAAGCACATTTAAAACCCAACGCACTCATCGAAAAGGGATGAAAATAATCCGTCCGGATATATAACTTGTACTCTTAAGTACAAAGCTTGTGT